>NW_006238920.1:5942341-5942562 GCF_000375325.1 Capsella rubella | reverse complement strand
GTGTTATTTATTAAAAAATATATAAACTTATAGGAATGGATACGAGACGGGAACATATAATCCGAAACAAACATTATCTGAATTATTTCTCATAAAAAAAAACATGATTAGATATAATTGTTATGAGACACGGTCATAAAGATAAATTCACTTTCAACTTTCAAATATAAAACTAAGAGTACGATACGGGGACATGTAATTTAAATTGCTAAATTTAATTT
>NW_006238920.1:5912770-5942241 GCF_000375325.1 Capsella rubella | reverse complement strand
CAAAACTACGATAAATCCATGTATTAAAAAAATAGAAATACCTAAATCTTTAGAAAACAAAAAGGCTAAAACATGAATCTTTGAATTGAAGAAAGTAATGAGAAATAAAGATGAAACTGAAAGATCAATAAAATTAAAAATCGAACAAAGATTGTGTATGCTAGGATTACAGACAGTGCCTTGAGAATGAAAATGGTGGGAGCATGTGACTTAGATTGATAATTAGATTTTTATTAGTTTGATTAAAATAAATATTTAAACGAGGAATACGAATATCCCGTCTAAATCTTTTACCAAGTTTCTTATAATAAACATTGGCAAATGATTATGTTTTAAAAAGAAACGATTATGAGACAGAAATTTTATGACAGATAGAAGACGGGACGGGACGGGACGGAAAGGGACAGGACGGGTTTTCCATTCTAAACTACACATAAAACAATTCAAACTAAAGCCAAACCCAAATCCGATTTAACATCTCTAAGCAAACAGTTAGAAATGTTTTGATTAGTTTAAAAAATAAACACGTAATATTACTTATCATGTTCATTTAAATAATTTTAAAATTGTAATTTTAAAAGTTTATTATGTAATACAATATCTATATTTTACAACTGTATGTCTATATATAGTTTATCAAATAAACTCATATAACAAAATTTTACCAAAATAGTATCTACTTAAAAAATCGTAATTTTGTAAAAATAACGCCGCACGTACGTGCGGATCTTATTACATAAGCAGAAATATGTATTATATACAGATTTATGATAGAAACTAAAGAGCGAATTTGATGATGCTTTGTTTAAAATCTTACAAAATTTAACGATGCTTTGTTTAAAATCTTACAAATTCATTAATACTTTAACGAGTTTACAAGATCACTACACAAACTTCGAAAATAAATTATTAACATAAGCAGAAATATGTATTATATACTGATCGATGATAGAAACTAAGGAGCGAATTTGACGATGCTTTGTTTAAAACCTTATTCGCTAACGGACTCTTTAAGCTGTTATTTTCTTCTTTTATAATCTATTTTTATACGAATATTGTGCGTGTTTAACTTCTCTTTGTCTAAAATATATGCTTTCTTATTATGCTTTTTGATAGCATGAGTTTGAGTATCAATTTAAAAGAACATTTTGATATATCGATTTGTAAGAAATTCTTAAAAGAACACATCTTGAGAGAAAAAAACTCCATAATCATCACGTTCATGTTTAAAATAACTTTAAATTATTGTATTAAAAAGTCAACTATATATATTAGGTTTTTGTCTGGATACCTTTATTTATAAACAAAAAAATCCAAATCTAAATAATATTTTACTTGATAGTGTCACAACTTTGAAAACTAAGCTAATTAATTTAAAAAACATAATCCTCTTTTCAATTTATATACTATTTATGAAAGGTCTTTGAAATTCATATTTTAAATTATAAAACTAAAAATACTAAAATATGGGTTAAAATCTAATAAATAATTAAATATAACATTATTTTTTCAATTACAGTAAATATAACATTATTTTGTCAATTACAGTTTTGACATATGTTTGGAGATTGATTAGAAAATTTATTAACTTTATAAATAAATCAACAAACTTCAAAATCTGATACTGTATTTCCTCTCAGACACTATTTAGATATGGGCTTTCTTCTAAGGTCGGCCCAACGAATAAAATCCACAGATGAGAAACAACATCAACAACGATGAGAACACGTGTCAACGCAATGAAGAAGTGCGTCGCTGAGTCCACGTCATCACCTTGGCCGTCTCGTCCAACCCCAACGACTGTTACAAAAAAAAAAAAAAAAGCTTCTTCTCAAATTTTCCAATTAAACCAAAAAAAAAAAAGAAAAAAAAAATCATCGTTCCAGTTTTATATTTTTATCTGAGAGCGTCTTCTTCTTCGTTTCGCGAAACCCTAATCTTCGAGTTCTGCTACATTCTTCAGGGAACTTGTACTCTTTCCGGTGGATCTCGAATCTGTATTCTCAGCTGCTGAAATCTCCGGTGAGTTTTTCGTTACTGAGGTCAACTTCTTAGGGTTTCGATTATCGTCATTTGCTTATCGTTTCGTTTCGATCCCTTTCTTTGATTGATTTTTAGGTTAAAAATGTCAAATTGATTGGTTTTTGTGTTGTGTTCGTCGTGTTTATAGCCTCGTCCTGTATCGTTTCCAAGAAAATATTGGGAAAAAGAGGGGAATTTTGAGTTATAATTACTGCAGCTTGTGTCAGTTTCGTGTTCGTTTCGGGATTGATTTGTAAAGGTTAAGTAGAATTAGTAAAGGTTGTGTTAATGGGGGAATGGTTTAGATCTAAATTTCCAAGAAATTAGGAGGTGTTGGATTGTTTGAAAAACTTGGGAATCTTGATGATTGGTAGGGGAATGCAGAGAACGTTTTGCTGCGAGGTGGAGAACGGTTGGGAGGAATCCCTATCTCAAGGGATTGTAATCGTAGGGCCTAAGGCAAGAACAAGGGACAAACCTTGGGATAATCTCTAATCTTTGGTATTTGATTAGGACAAAGAATTCTGAAGCAACATGACTCGGATTTTGGTTCAACGAGGTTCTTCAGGCAGTTCTTCCAATTCGAGCCGCTCTTCTTCATCTTCAGGTTCAGCTTCTTCCTCAGAAACAGAGCCACAGATAAACAATAGTATTCAGGTTCCTCCGGTAACTATTGATGAAGAAATTAGTGATGAAAAACAAGATGATGTTTCTGTAGTTGATCAAGCAGAGTGTTCTGATGCTAAGAATGTAGTAGTGGACAGTGATGAACCTTTGGATAGAGAAGATGATGAAGGTTTGATAGTTTCAGATAATGTTCATGTTGAAAGAGAAGGTATAGATTGTGATTCTCCAGTTAGTGGTGGCAGTAACCCTGATTTACCATCTGTACCCGCTCCGCCACCAAAACCTTCTTCTACTATCAATTCCGGCAATAACAGATTGGTCTTGGGAAGTTTTGGCACTTTACGAATTGGACCAACACGAAGAGGTGCTGGGCCTCGCTCTCTGGTTAATAGGAGTTCACCAACTGGATCACATCCTTCTTCTCCAAGATCACATAGTGAGAACGAAGGCTATAACAGTTCTGATGAGCATATGCCATGCTATGTGTCCTCTCATCTTGGCTCCAGCTCTGGCCCTGTAAGTTTTTTTTTAAATGTGTTGACTGTATGAATGCTTCACATATTTTATCTGTCTTTGTCTTCAATGAATTAATTTAAGTACTATCTCACAGGAAAGAGAACACCAGTTTGAAGCTGAGATTAGAGAGTCGAAAGGCTTCGAAATTAGGCGGATGTTGGAAGATGGAAATTGTCTTTTTCGAGCTGTTGCAGATCAAGTATATGGGGACTCAGAGGCATATGACTTGGCTAGACAATTGTGCATGGATTACATGGTAATTTTTCTTTCCTTTCCGAACTAGGTTTGTTTGACTTACATCTGACAACAGCATTGTAGAGAGATATACTAAAAAACGATAAATGAAGTAAACTTGCCAAGACTGTACTTTATGGCTAAGCTATTCACCATGTTTGGTAGACTGTATTGCCTTCTTAGTTTCTATCATTGATCCACCAAGAAGACAGCATCAATCTTAGTTAAGTGGAGTGAACAAGAGAGTAACAACAGCACGTACTTGTATGTGTTACTGATATACCTTTTAAATTTTGGTACTGGTAATCTAATCATGTTTTGCAAGTACCTTGTTTTGGACAGAGCACAGAATTAGGGTTTTTAGGGCTGTGGTAACAATTTGGAGAACTTACTGGTTTAACAATGAATTGTTTAGGAACAAGAGAGGGATCACTTTTCTCAGTTCATAACCGAAGGTTTTACCTCTTACTTGAAGAGGAAAAGAAAAGATAAGGTGCTTTGCTCTTAGCCATGACTTCACTTTGCTAGCTTTTTTTGGTTCCATCCTCTTTGACGCCTATTTTATACAATGGTGATAGGTCTATGGAAACAACATAGAGATCCAAGCTTTAGCAGAAATGTATAATAGGCCAATCCACATATACTCATATAGCACAGGTGCAACTTAGATTGACATAAGAAGTTCATGTTCTTTACTGTAAAAAGAAACTTATGAAAATAAAATGTAATGTTTCTGTGCAGAGCCTATCAACATATTTCAAGGAAACTACAGCACGGATACACCTCCCATAAGATTGAGTTTCCACCATGGGAATCATTATAATTCTTTGGTGGATCCACATCGGTTGACAGTTGGTGCAGGACTTGGATTTAGCAGTCTTAGTGGGGTAAGTAGAGTTCTATCTCTTATTTGAAAGGTAGCAAGCACATCTTTGTTTCAACATCATATTTCTTGTTTTATATCCAGAGACACGTGGACAAGGAACAGGTCAAAGCTGCTATAAAGGCTCAGCAGGAACATCAGATTGATAATGTAAGTAGTCCATAATTATCCATGAACAGATTCACCAGTCTGCCTGAGTGTGTGTCTGCTAACATATCTGTCTTTGTTCCAGGCGCTCTTAGCAGAAGGGAGATTTTACTCTGACCTTGAGCTTACTGAAAAGGAAATCGAGCGGTCGGTAATGGAAGCTTCCCGTGCTGAGTATCTTATGGAATGGTCTAAGCCACGAATCGGTCCAAAGGAATCATCCACCTCTAATGCTGAGACATCATCCTCTGGAGCTAGTAAGTATTTTCTTACTTTGAATCTGCTCACCTAGAATGAACTGCGGACAAGCATTTTGAGACTGTTTTTGTTTCTAAAGCAGGACCTTCAGGTAGTGATTCGAAACCAGAGGAGGCAGTAAAAGAAAAGACAGTGCTGAGCAGCAGCGTCGAGATGGTACTGTCGATGGGATTTAGCTACACGCAGGCCATGGAAGCTTATAGCATTTTCGGGGATGACGTAGACTCTATGGTCTGTTATGTACTGGAGACGAGCTGTGGCGGAAACAACCGACGCAAAGGCAAAGCCACGGAATAGAGAATGTAACAACATGAGTTGCTCTGTATTAGTAGTATACCAATTCGTACTCCTACCAACGTTGGGCGATTACCCTTTGTCATCAGAATAATGAATAAACCTGTGCATCCATGACATAGACATGTATTCATGTATGCTTATGTTTGTGGCCTCTTGTACTATAGTATAGTTTGTTCAATTGAATAAAAATTAAGAGAGCACTAGTAATACACTCACATTATGTGAGTCACGTATATTATAAAAGAAACTCCAAATAAATAAATAAAAACTTTATTGTAAAACAATGTACTGAAGAATTGGTGAGAGAATCCTGAAGAACCGCGAGAAGAAAGGTTATTGAGATCAGTGTAATTTCGCCGGCGGTGGGATCGCCGCAACCCTAAAATGCTCAATCATTTCCTTTATCGTTGCTCGGCTCCTTCTCTGCTCTTCTCCAGAACATTCTCCTCTACGCTTTTCGTTAAAGGTCACTCCTTTCTCTTGTTATATCTAGGATTTTGTCGTCTCGGCTTTATCTGATGCTTAATCTAGTTACCCATTTCTTGATTTCTGATTCCTTGAATCGTGAACTGGTTTTGAAAGGTTGTGACTTTGACAGTGCCCGTTAAAGGTTGTCTTTTTTGTTTGATGTTGTGAAGATTCTTGTCAGATTTGTGTATCTTTCTTGGTGTTGAGTTTTGATTGATTTTGATTTTGGATAAAAACAACAACAATAAGGTTATGTGTGAATTTTGCTGCTTTAAGTGCCATTGTGTCTTTACCAATAAGGTTTATCTTGAAGTATCAAACTTTTTATAATCCGAGTCTCAGTGATATCTTGTGTTACAGTCACTAAACTGAAGGCTTTTGTTTTGTTGCAGGTGTATCTTTCTCAAGCACAGAAGAAACATTAGCTCAAGCATTTTCTCAATATGGTCAAGTTCTCAAAGGTCTGTCTCTAATTTCCACAGCAATTAGTTCTACAGCTTTACTTCCATTTCTCTTTGTCTTTATCAGAGTTGATATTATCATTTTGTCACTATGAGGTTGTTTCTGTGCTTTCATTCATTCTAATGAAGAAAGGGTTCCTGTATAATAAACATCTTCTCATAGTTTTTAACTTTTGGTTGCTTCAGTGGATATGATTATGGATAAATTCAGACGCAGACCAAAAGGGTTTGCTTATGTCACATTCTCTTCTACTGAAGAAGCCGAAAAAGCTTTATTAGAACTCAATGGCCAGGTATAAAACTCCTCTTCCCCATTTCAGAATTCACTGCTGTTAGTTCCATTTCTCTTGTCTCTCAGATAAACTCTAAGAAGCTTCATCCATTAATCGATTTTCATCTAAACGGTTTTCGCAATAATGTTCTGTTGAACTTAGATTTTTCCCATTTGTCGGAAACAGAGTTGTTAAATACTTGTGATGAGCATTAGAATAAGATCTGTTAGATAAAGGGAATGTTTGCTTGAAATAATCTGAACACACTGAATCGTCAACTGTGTTATGTTGCGTATATCTCAGAAAGTTTTGTTTTATGGATAACAGTTGGTAGATGGGCGGGTCCTGATCCTCGACACGGCAAAAGTTGCAAAACACGATCGACCAGACAGCAAGCCAAATCATACAGGTGGTGAAAGTTGATACTTCTCTTTCGTCTTCTACAACTTGTTAGATTAAAAATTTTAAGGCAAAAAACATTTCAAACCAATTGAGGTTATTCAGAAATAGGGTGTTTGTTAGTTTTATCGTACTCACTGATGTTAGTATGACAAGAAAAAGAGTTGGGAGCTTGTGCATGCATTATCCCAAAGTCGAGAAATTGTATTTGAACTCAGTCATCATGGATCAGTATGTCAAATCGCTAAGTGTCTTCTGTAGTCTCAACTTTGTTTTTGACTCAATAGAACGAGTTCCGGGCAGCCAAAACATGGTTAGTTTCGGCGATGAGATATGTAAAATTTATTGTTTTGCAAGGCAGAGTTTTACTTAGCACGAGTTTTTGAGTACAAGTTACATAACCTGGGAGTTTCGACTCTATGAGTCTTGTGGACTATTATGTTTCTTCTTTGCCTCAACATAATGAGCCATTGTTCCCTTCACAAGTTCTTTTGTGTCTTTGCACCAATGGTTAGATAATCTAACAATGGCCCGATGATACTACTCAAAATTTTGAAAACATTTGTACTATTGAGCTCTAAATTTTCTTGTTTATTTCATAGATCCCCAAGAATTGAGTTATCAAAGATACCAAGTTGCTATTCTATCTACATCATCGGATTCAAATTTGCCTACCAAATACCCAAAATTTCAAACAATTAGCCAGTTTTAATTTATATCTCTCAAAACATACAAATGGAAACTGGAGTGTACATATGAAATTAGCCTAACATTTGTAGTGGACAAGGAAGTGTTAAATGAGGTTGGACTCGACTGTCTCCACAGAACGAACAAATCATGTGCTAATCAATCTGTAGTTGTAATTGTACCAAACAGACTTTGAACCCGGTTTAGCTACTTTCAGTTGAGACTAAAATTATTAGAGTTGAATAAGGTTTTACAAGTTTGTAATCATAAAGAAACTAAACTGAAGTCACATAAAAAGAAAAGTGTAACTCTCAAATTTTTGTTTCACAACCTGACTAGTAACACACTACATTTACATTAGTCAACCCAGCATAAGTTAAGAAAATCTAATACATACATTAAAGGTAAACATGAGTTACATTTTGAAACAAAGTGTAAAATTTGTCTGTTACTTTTCGATTTATCAAGTAAAATCCTTTTTCCTGATCCTATAAATTCTAAGTTTCATCATGTATCTAAAACAATCCCAAGCATCTAAATCTTAAACATAGACAAAAAGAGTTAATAAGAAAAATGGGAAGCAAAGCTATTGTCTCAATCTTATTACTGGTTTCCCTTTGTGTTACCATTTTTGTTACTCAAGGAGTAGCTCAAATGCAAAAGCCTCCAACTCTTCCGGGCCTTCTCCCACCCGGCTTACCCATTGATCTGATAAAATGTTGGTCGACTATCTTCAGTGTTGAAGGATGTGTGCTCGAAATCTCTAGATCAATTTTCTCCGGAAAGTTTGAAAATATCGAACGCGCATGTTGCAAAGCGTTTTCGGCCTTAGATGCTAACTGTTGGCCTCGTATGTTTCCGTTGAATCCATTCTTCCCTCCTCTCCTCAAGGATAATTGTGCGCGCATTGTCCCAAACTCCCCTACACACAACTAAACCAAGAAGGGTTACTGATCTACACTTTTTAGTATAGTCCGTTAGCTTCACAATCTATGTTTTAATTAAAGTTATTTTTGGTTGGAACAATGTGAACTCATAGATACATGATATTAATAAAGTATGGTTTTAGAAATATTCATTCAAAACTTACCTTATTCATAAACTTCCGTAAACTGTTATCAATGTGTCCGGGTCCCAAATATATGAGAACTAGCTATAACCACGTATATGTAACGAGCATAGGTTTAATTTACATCAGTTTCAGGGTGTATCCCACCACAATAAATGCAGAATTGAACATATGACTCAATAATCCGAATAATGAAAACGTGACAATGCTTACCAAGATCACTATAGATATTGATTCTTCTGAACTACCTAATTTGTATTCTCAACTCAGTCAAGGACTTACTTTATGTCTTACAATTTAGTTTTCTTAAGATGGCATACGCCAAATCGCTATATTAATTTCCCGTCAAGGTAGAACATGGGTTACATGGGAATGAAAGACAAAGAACTAGCTATATTATCGGTTAAGTCGTTATCTTACTCAAGTTATTCTAAATCAAAATAGTATCTTAAGGAAGGCTCGCAGAAAGATGACGAAATGACAAGCAATTCCATAACGTGTGCACATTCTAGGCCATGAATGTTTGGTAGATTTTAAAAGGTTTTTAGATTATAAATTTTAGTTTTTCGATTTTGCAAAATCATAAATAAAATAAAAATTGTAAAAAAAAAATGACAACGTAAAAAAAAAAGTCTCAAAAACCCATCGAAATGAAATATTGGATTTTGTTAAGAAATAAGTAAAACTCGTAGAATCTAGATTTCCTAATTTTTAAGAAATCTATTTTTCTCAAAGTCTTGAATAGTTAAAATAGGGTTTTTTGGAAAACTAAAACCGAAAACCATTAAAAATCTATAACCATTCAATGTCTTATGTCTCAAAATAGAAATTTTAGTTTAGCAAATTAAACCGATTGGATTTCCGGATTTAGCTGCTGTTAATCCCGGTTAAATGGAAGTGAGAGACTCTAGACGACTCAGAGGCTATTACTCTGTCAAAACAAAGCTTATGATCGATTTTGTTAAATGAATCTCATCCCTTCTTCTTCCTCTTGTAGTATCTTCTTAAGCTAGACAGAGAAAGATAGTTTTGTAATGGTCATCCGAATGTATATATATAACCGCGACATGATATCTAATGGACTGCTGCTAAGTGCTAACTCAAGTTGGTCCTAGACCAGTACCCACCACCTTAAACTTAAACTGGCCCCAAACGAACCATTAAGATAGAGACAATTAGAAAAAATTACGAAATTGAGGAGATATTATACGGATGTGACTCGTATTTATAACCCTTAAGCATGGATAATGAAAGCATTAAAACCAACTACTCTAATGGATATTTTTTACATTGAGTTGCTTGTGATTTACCTTCTTAGTTATCTTATGTGATCGTGACTTGATGGGAAAACGAAAGAATAAGAATGTGTCCACGAAACGAAACCAAACAACATTAAAAAAAACACACACAACATTACAAAAAAATGATAATCTTGTCGTTGATGTAATAGAGGAACATGAACATTAATAAAGAGTTGTTTAGTCTTTTAGGTTTTGTTTGGACATGATTCGGATAAGGGCTGCCATTTTTAGTGTTTCTTCTTTGGCTCCTATAATTTGTTTAAAATATCTTTTTTAATATTTAATTAATAATACTTCACTTTGGAATATTTTTTTATATAATTATTATTCACTTTTGCAGCCTTACACTTCACTTAATAGAGAATATATTCACATTTTACTAAAAAGGACAAGAAGAATAGTATCAATCTTTCTTTTTAATTTCGATTATTTTATATATGAAACTAATATGTAAAATAATTACTTTCAAACGTCTTAATTTTGATTAATCGACACATAAGCCATAGAGAATATCAACACTTGTCCTTTGTAATAACTAACACGAAAATAACAGCTCACTCACTAATCATTCTTTCAGAGCAAAATCGCTTACGCTACGTCACTTTGAAACTTTACCATATTGGATATTAAGATATAATCATCAATAGGAAGACGTGTTTTCTAGAGGATAATAGTAAAAATAAATTGATCAATAGATATATATCCACTTTACTTTGACACTTTACTATGTTAGGTTTCTTCTTTGGTTAAATATATGTTTGGTTTCTTTATATTAAAGAGAGAATCTCAACAATTTTTAATTTTCATATTATTTTATTATATAGTAATATATTATACGGATTGGTCCGTCAGAATATTGATTGTGAGTGTGTAATTTTTACGAATATTTTTTTTTAACAAATGCAATATTTTATGTATTGGTATGCCATATGCCATAACATATGTTATAAATGTGTAGTTTTTATAAATGCAATCATTTACAATATTTTATATATATTACAAATTGTATATAGTACATATTGATAAATATTCTTCCGCGTTGTATCGCGGAACCAATCCTAATTATGTTATAATTGAATAATGATATTATTGACATCTTAAAACCTTGTAGAATTATATTGCTTAAAAAACCACTTAAAAAGTAACCTCCACAGTGTAGCTAGACAACCGCCTATACCATTTTTAAAGAACACTTGAAACATATTCTTAGCTTTTGATATTTTGTTAGTTTTGAATAAAGTCCATTTGCTCTATATTTTTCTTTATTAGCTTGATTGTAATTAATTTTCCTTTCACATAAAATAGTGAAGACGAAAAACATATTTAACTGTTAAAATTATTTTGACGAAAAAACAAAAAAAAACTATTAAAATTATTTAGCAGTTTAGGACAAAACAATAATGAGTAATTTATTTATGTTTTTAGACTATAAATTTTAGAGGAATGTAGTTGAAGCTATGTATGTACACGAAGTTTGTCTTACTTGGTGTAAAACTTGAATACCAAAAATCCATATTTTCAACGTTTACATTTTCAAATAAATCACCAGTTGAAGTAAATTCAGTTTGAAAAAAAGAAAAAAAGAAAAAAATTCAACAATTGTTTGTTTTGGCCAACTTGTTTGGTCTTAAATTTAATATCAAAAGTTAGAAAAGTCAACAAAACAAATAAAGTAACGTGGAAAATATGAAGTTCGTTGCAGACATTACGTGATCTCTCTACTAAGATAATGTTCTTTTTCTTTGGACACAAAAAGAAATCCAAAATTTTACAAAATTGGTTAAAACCAAATTAAGATTAAACACTGTCACACACACACCAGTACTGATTATAAAAAATATAATATTTTATGGAAATAGAAGAATCATAGAGTTTCATAAATTAAAATAGATATCAGAAAATCTTAAATTGTCTAGATTTTAGAAAAAAAACTTGCTATCAAATTTGTAAATACCATGAATTATACTGTTTAAATATCACAATTGGAATCTAAATCTGCCAGATTTAAATAACAACTATATCAATTTGGACAACCACTGCAAATTGAGAGAACAACTATCTGAGTGTTAACATCAAAGTTTTAATGATACCTGCATACATATATCCATCCAATCCAAGTTCAAATACAAAAACTTAGTTAAAATTAAATAAAAAATTATAAAATATAAATATTGTGTTAATCACAAAAAATTTCATACGAAGTTTATTTTCATAAATATTTATGAACTAATTAATAAAAATTAGTTAACATTTATTCTCTTTACTTCACTATCATATTGTATCTCAAAAATATTGTACATATTTTGAAAACAATATATAAATACAGATTAAAATGATAATTCAACATCCTGAATTTATATTTAATATCTGAAACCAAAACCAAATTCAAATAATCTTAAAATATCTTATTTAATTTCTACAAGTGAACTAAAAAATTTCATATCAAAATTTTTTTTCATAATTACTAATCAAAATTCTCTTGTACATATTTGGAAAAGAATATACAAATACAGATTCAAATGATAATTCCAATATCCTGAATTTTAGATTAAGATGACTGAATCCAAAACCAAATCCAAATAAATCTTACTTTCTAGAAGTAGATCTTGTATATTTGACCTATATATCTTGAAAAAATCTTCTTTTTCTTTTTTTCGTCAAAACAAAAAGAACCTTTCTATCTTAAAACTAAAATCAAAGACTACATAAATATAAAAAAAAAAAAAAACCATATATATATATATATATATGATTATATCATATTTGTGTCGGAAAGAAAATAAAATTGTCACCACCATAAAAAGATAAAGAAGGAAAGAAAATATAGAACGTGTGTATACGCGTGGTTATCTAACTATCTATAGAAACTTTGATCATTCAACTTGAAGTAGAATAGTCTCAAAGAGCCATGGTTGACTCAACCTTTTTTATTATCTTTCTTCTTTAATCATTAACCCTTTAGTCACTATATTATATATACTTCTTCTCTTAATTTTCTTAATCATCTTCTCTTATAGAGTTTTATTCAAAAGAAAGAAAAAAAAAATGGCATCGGTTGAGTTAAGTTATGGTGATCATCATTCAATCTCAACTCTTCATCCGGACATAATCCAAACCCAAATCTTGACAAGACTCGATGGTCCGACGCTAGCTTCGACCGCGGCGACATCTTCGTATCTCCAAGAACTTTGCACAGAGCAAAAGCTATGGCAAGACCTCTCAATGGCTATGTGGCCTTCTATCAAAGATCCACGTGTGGTTCAAGCTATCTCTTCTTTCCCTTTTGGTTATAGATCTTTCTTTGCTGACTCGTACCCGTTCACTGAAGAGACGTGGAGGTATGAGAGAGTAGATGATCCACCGATGGGATTGATCTCAGCCGTTGATTTGTATTACAAAGGAGAGCTAATTTACTCCAAGGTACAAGAGATGGAAACAGGGAAAGGTAAATCAGGATGGTTCTTGACGACACCTTTTCGGGTCGATGTAGTCGACCCGAAAGAGTCGGTTAAGACCCGGATTTTATATCCGGGTGGGGATTACGAGGCGTGGGTGAAAGATATGGAAGAGAGCATGAGACTGAACTGGATAGTGATCGATCCGATCAAGAACCGGGCGGCTAATATATCGAGCCGGAAGGCGGTATCCGCGAGGCGGAACTGGCTAACGGGCGATCTAGAGATAAGGTTTTCGACGATCGTGGCGGCTGCCGCGGCGGAAGTGGCGGCAGTTGTGTCATGCGGGTCAGCGGAAGCGTGGAAGGAAGTGGATGAAGAAGTGGGAGGAGAAGTGCACGTGAGGGACGTGAGGCTACAAGTGGAGGACATAGAAGGAAAATGTATGAAAGGAAAGGATAGTTTGGTAATTTTACAAAGGTTGTTAGAAGGTAAGAGATGTTGTAAAGATGGTGAAGAGAGAAGAAGAAGAAGAGACAAAGAAAGGTATGAAGAATACGTTGTGATGAAGAGACAATGGAAAGAGAAGAAAGAGTGTAGAGAAAAAGCACAAGACACGATTTGTATGATCTTTGGGTTCTCTTTGTTTGTTCTTTTGTGGAGTTTTATTTTGTTAAGGTAAATTACTAAAGAAAGATAGGAAAATGATAATGAAAGAGAATAAACAAACATATACACATTAATGTTCTTTTTGTTTTTTTTTGTTTTTTTTAATATGTAATAATGAAAATAATTGAGAAATATATATACAATGGTATTTATTTGGTTATAGAAGTGTGACGTACTACCAAATTTTTTTTGTTTATTCTTAATTTTAAAAGAAGTTTTGAAAAATAGTCGTTAAAAATGTTATGGTTTGACGTAACACCTAATTCGGTAATTAGTCAATTAATAAGGCTAAAGAAGTTTTTTTTGGTGGTTATGTCACATACTCACATGTGTACATATTTTATTGACTTTTTAAATGTATTGAGTTAATTTTGTTTGTATTGTTACGATTTACGAACGTATGTGGGCTTAGGCCCAATTTAGTTTGCTAGATTAGTAGGTTAATTTTATGTTTAGGTTATGTGTAATATATTCAAGCTCGAATGATTAGGAAGGACGAGTAACAAAAAAATCACATGACTACACAAAATTTCCCAACCTCTTCTTTCAAACTTTTGTTTAACAAGGTCTTGTATCCGACCAAGAAGCTTGTAAAAGCTTGTCTTTAAAATTAACAATGTTTATAAGAAAAACCATCAGTAATTCACAAAGCTCTCTCTCTCTCTCTCTCTCACAAGCAACACTTGTGTCACTTGCTACAACAACACAATGCAAAATAAGGATACAATCTATACTCGTGTTCACTTCTCATTCTTGACGTGCTACTCCTTCCCTTATCCTTCTTATTCTGTACACGTAATGAAGTTCATCACATCTCTCACACATATTATGACAGTAACCAATAGAATGATATAGCAACCTAATATCAACGATCCAAAGAATCCGAGAGTATTGCCACAACCGTAAATTAAGATCAAACTTGTTGAATGAAGGTCACACAAGTATAATACTAACATCATCCACAACCAACTACTATCTGCATTTTCTCATTTTACTCAGACCCTTCTCTAGACCCGAACAAAACTAATCTTTAACATATTAAAACAACTCACGCATCACAACAATGTAAAAGCATACAGATTCTACATCAATCTGCAATTTTTCTTATAGTTTTCCTAAAAAAATGGTAAGATCCAAGTCAATGTTTACACAAAATCTAGACTCTCCTACATCAAGGAATAAGAAAATTTAAAAATACTGATTTCGGCAAAAACTATTGAAGAAATGAATCAATCTTATTTCTCACAGAAGAATAAATTACATACATATATGAACAGATAACGTATCTATCGCAGTTAATGATAATATTCTCAGAAATATACAATGGAGAATAAGGAAACATATTAATCGAATCCCTAAACATACGTGATTGAGTAATATGCCAATACCCTCCCTCAAAATGGAGCATGGAGATTCAAAATGCCCAGTTTGGACTGAAATGCGTCAAACGGTTGTCGTCCAAGAGGTTTTGTAAAAATGTCTGCAAGCTGAGCTTCACTAACGACATGAACAAGAGTGATAATACCTCGTTGAATCTTTTCCCGGATAAAATGACAATCATTTTCGATATGCTTGGTGCGTTCATGGAAGACTGGATTTGTGGCTATGTAAATGGCGGATTTACTGTCACAACAAAGTCGCATTGGCTGATCATGAGGAACACCAAGGTCCTGTAGAACACGCTTTAACCACAGAAGCTCCTTAGTAATATATGCCATAGAACGATATTCGGCCTCGGTAGAGGACATACTGACCGTGTCCTGCTTTTTAGCTTTCCATGAAACAGGAGAATCCCCAAGTTGAACAAAATACCCAGAGAGCGAACGACGTGAATTGCGACACCCGGACCAATCAGAATCACACCAACCTGTAATTTGAAAATTGGTTTGTGCTTTGAGAAGGATACCTTGACCAGCGGTTCCTTTCAAGTAGCACACAGCTCGCAACGCAGCTGCCCAATGATCCTCCCTTGGGTTCTTCATAAATTGTGCCAGAACATGAACACAATAAGTCAAATCGGGTCTTGTGGAGAGTAGATATATCAGTTTTCCAACCAAGCGACGATACGGTTCTGGATCAAGAAGCAGAGGAGATGTAGAACGAGACAAATTGTTGGTTTGTTCTAACGGGAAATCAACAGGTTTGCATCCCAACAGACCCGCTTCATGAACAATATCTAAAGTATACTTCCGTTGATTCAAGTAAAATTCTTGTGAGCTCCGTGCAACCTCAACACCCAAAAAATACTTCAGCATACCCAGGTCTTTCATTTTGAAACAAGAAGACAAGTACTCTTTGAAAACATGCATGGCTTTGTCGGAATTGCTGGTCACAATCATATCATCTACATAGATGAGAATATGAATACGAATCCCATTCTTATCAAACGCAAATAGGGAGTAATCAGAGAGAGATTGCTCAAACCCGTAATCACGCAATGCCGTTGTCAGCTTCTCAAACCAGCAACGAGGTGCCTGTTTCAAGCCATACAGAGATTTACGCAGACGACACACTTTCTTCTCATCACTAGCAAAGTAACCAGGAGGTGGCCGCATGTAAACTTCTTCGGATAAATCCCCATGAAGAAAGGCATTATGCACATCCATTTGATGCACAGGCCAATTATTTCCCACAGCAACTTCTAAGAACATACGAACTGTTTGCATTCGCGCAACAGGAGCAAAGGTCTCGCCGTAATCTTTGCCCTCAACTTGACTGTTCCCTAAAGCAACCAGCCTCGCCTTGTGTCGTTCAATTGACCCATCAGAATTGTGTTTAATCTTGTAAACCCACTTTGATCCAATCGCTTTCTTACCCGGTGGTAAATCTTCGATAGTCCAGGTAGCATTCTCCTCAAGAGAATCAATTTCAGAACCCATAGCTTTTTGCCATATTGTACTCTTAGCAGCGTGCTTAAACGTCTTTGGCTCAACCCCATCTGCTATTGCAACCAAATACGCTCGATGTGTAGCTGAGAACCGTGTATTAGTGACATACCTTTGTATAGGATACAAAGACGTAGAATGACCAAGCCGTTGTATTTGAGCGGAATTGGTTTGATAATCTTGTAATCGAACCGGTGGATTACGTTGTCGTTGTCCACGGCGTGGTTCGACAATCACCGGTGGAAGGTCCGGTTGGATTATGGGTGACGCCGGAGGTGTAATCGCAGGATTGGAAGAAGCGGAGATCGAGGAGGAAGATGACGACGGGTCTGAAATAACGAAGGAGGAAGATGACGTTGATTCAGTCGTTGGAGAAGCAACATATGGGCTGGTGGGGCGGCTATCATTCTCACTTGTTGTAATTGGGCCTGGTGAGATCGAATGAGAGCCCAAAGAAGGAGTAAGTGGTGATCCATTAAGAACTTCCTCTAAAGGGCCGGATAAAATAGGAGCCCATAAAACAGGTTCTTCTTCTTCCTTTGAGTCGTGATTGTCGACAGAAGCAGAGGCAAAAGGAAATTCATCTTCAGAGAAGATGACATCCCGTGAAACAAAAAACTCTTCTTTATCGAGATCAAAGAGGCGCCAAGCCTTTTTGCCATATGGGTAGCCGACGAATACACACTTACGACTTCTAGGAGCGAACTTGTCCCCTTTATGAGTTTGATTGTGAGCATAACACAAACTCCCAAATACTTTGATATGATCATAACGAGGAGCTACACCATGCAATTTCTCATACGGAGTAACACCATTTAACACAGAACTTGGCGTACGATTGATAAGATATCCGGCTGTCAATATGCATTCACCCCAGAAACTGATCGGTAGGTTGGATTGAAAACGTAGAGCCCGAGCAACATTCAAAATATGACGGTGCTTTCTTTCAACTCCCCCATTTTGCTGCGGTGTTCCAACACATGAGGTTTCATGTATAATGCCTTGCGATTGAAAATAGCTTCCCAAACTTGTAAACTCCGTTCCATTATCACTACGGATCCATTTTACTTGTTGACTGTGTTGTCGTTCAGCCATGACAATCAAATTTTTCAAGTTCGTAGCGGTTTCTGTCTTGTCATTTTGAAGAAAAATCCAAACACTTCGTGAAAAATCATCAACAACAGTGAGAAAATATCGAGCTCCCGAAGAAGAAGGAGTGCGATATGGTCCCCAAAGATCACAATGGATGAGTTCAAAAACAAACGAAGTTTTATTATCACCAACTGGAAAGCAATTACGAGTTTGTTTTGCGCGGAAACATACATCACACGCCTTATTGGAAGATGGAAAATCAACAGAAACAGAAACATTCGGAAGAGAGGCAAGAACTTTTGCAGAAGGATGTCCCAGCCTATTATGCCACAACGCAAAACCTTGGGGATCTTTAGTGCGTACCGTCGCAGCAACCTCCGTTCTACAAAAGCGAAAGGTTCCACAGTCACGTTTCCCCGCACCAATCATCATCCTCGAAACGCGGTCCTGGATAACAAGGAACTGATCAGTGAACTGAACCACACAACAATTTTCATCCATCAACTGACCAATGGAGATGAGATCAGATTGCAGCTCTTCAACAAAGAAAACAGACTTCAAAACCAGATTAGGCCCAAGTACAACAGTTCCCTCTTGATGAGAGATCCTTTCTCGACCATCCGCTAGAATGACGAGAACCGGTTCCATGTTTCTCACATTAGTGAGTACATCGAAATTTCCTGTTAAATGGTGAGAAGCACCTGAGTCCAAAAGCCAGGAAGGAGAGAAAAACGTACCCGAAAGCTTCTCATTATTGGTAAGAGTTCTATTGCTAGAACTAGCAGCAGATCCATTCAACAGCTTCTTGAGATTCGCCCACTCAACATCATTCAACGCAACTACCCCGTCTCGATCCTTATCAGTGACAACGTAGTTCACACGTTCTTGATTGGTTGATTGTGGAACATGAACAGCATTGACAAAGCTCACAGTACGGCCACGACCAACAACGGAACCAACAGACGCACCACCACGTCCTCGACTTTGCGTTGTTCTGCTTCTGGGTCGCTCCCCCCACCATTCCGGGTAACCGATAACAGCAAAACAACTGTCTGAGGAGTGACCACTCCGGTTGCAATGTTTGCACGAAGCCACTTGCTCATCACCACGAACAGAAACACCACCGCGGCTTCTCTGCTGAACGGCGTACGCAGTGACTGCAACATCTTCAGTTTTGTGAGAGTTGTTCCTCAAGTCTTTTTCTTGACGAACAATATTGTACACCTCTTCCAGAGATTGAATTGGTACACGTGAGACCAAACTCGAGCGCACAGTTGCAAATGACTCATCAAGTCCTGACAAAAAATCATGAACTTTATCCTCTTCACGATCGTGTTCTTGCAACTCATTCAAATTGCAAACACATTTCCCACACTTGCAGATACGCAAAGGACGATGATTAGCCATAGTATCCCAAATACGATTCAACTTCCCATAGTATGTCTCAATCGTAAGACCTTTCTGCTTGCAACAAGTAAGTTCAGCCTTGAGTTGTTGAATCCGAGGCCCATTGGTGACAGCAAAGCGTTTCTTCAAGAGATCCCACAAATCCTTGGCAACATCACGATGTGAGATGTTGGAACGCAACACCGGATCGATAGTCATTCGAATCCATGAGATCAACAAGGCCTGGATCGTCCACCAATCCTCCAAGTCGGGTGAACCTTCAGCAGGACGAGAGATGGAGCCATCAAGAAAACCAAATTTTTTTCGTGAAGACAAGGCTGTTTTCATTCCACATGCCCATTCTTCATAGTTCATCCCCTTTAGCACGGGATGAGAGATCACGGCGCCTGGATTGTCAGCCGCGGTCAAGTCATAAGGTGAGATTGTGCGTCTCACCTCTGTCGTCGTCGTGGTCGGGTTCGGTGGAATCGGGTTCGGAGAAATCGGGTTCAGTGGGTTCAAGGGAAGCGGGTTCATCGTGTTCTGTGGATTCGGGTTCGTCGGGCTCGGGATTTCAGCCATGGTGAGAAGAAAGTTTGAGTTTTTTTTAGAAGATTTGTTTTTCTAGCTCTGATACCATGAAGAAATGAATCAATCTTATTTCTCACAGAAGAATGAATTACATACATATATGAACAGATAACGTATCTATCGCAGTTAATGATAATATTCTCAGAAATATACAATGGAGAATAAGGAAACATATTAATCGAATCCCTAAACATACGTGATTGAGTAATATGCCAATAACTATAAGGAATAAAACTGGTTTGGTTTTTGATTTTAAAGTAATATAAGAAAATATTTTTTTTTCAGAAAACATAAATATAAAGATAGTAGAATGAAAATTATTTGTCAATTAATATTGTAAGATTTTCTTATAAGGAAAAATAGTTGTTCAAATTTTGTGTTTACCATGTAATCATTCATAAAAAAAATTAATATATAAAGTATAATTTTTTATTATTCATATAAAAAAAGAGAATTATCGTAAATACCACTAAAATGATAACTTTTTAAAAATACCATCATTAGTTTTATTTTCTGAAAATCCCATCATAATTCATTTTTTCCAGAATTAACAAAAAAACTAAAATAGAAAATTTTAAAATTCAAAAGTTAAGTCTAAACTCTAAATCCTATAGACTAAACTAAAAGCTATATCTTAAATATAACATCTTTAACTCAAACTTAAAGAAATTAAATTTTACATTTTTAACTTATTTTGAAAAAATAATTTTTTGTGATTTAAAAAAAAAAAATACAAAATTTGTAGTATTTTTAGGAAAAAAGTTGTATAAAAATGTAAGAATATGATAATTAAATAACAATACAAAGTGATTCAATTCATTTTGAGTACAAAGACATATTAATGCAGAACACAAACACCGAGGAAGATATGATAGTGTCTAAAAGTGAAGACACGATATAAGAAAAGAAAGAATCAATGAGAGAACTTCATGTCTGGGTTTGAGTTCTACCCAATAATAAATCACCACGTCATCATTCAGCAAGAGTACTTCATGTCTGGGTTTGAGTTCTACCCAATAATACATTACCACGTCACCAGTTTTGTCCTTTACTATCTCATCACACTCTTCTGTTATTCGCCCGTTCCTTACAGTCATACGCCACGTCATCCTTTGAAGCCGCCAAAACTATCAAAAAAACATACAAAACCTTTACCCGAAGCAAAGTAGCTGTGCTTGTGTTCTGTCTCACACTTGCCATATAACAAAGCATGCTTGTGTCTTTATTCATCTAAAGCAAAGCATTTTTTGAGTTCTTGAAAAAAAACAAGAAAGCAAAAACAATGTCTAAGGAAGCTGAGATGTCGATAGCTGTGTCGGCTTTGTTCCCGGGGTTTAGATTCTCTCCGACTGATGTTGAACTTATCTCTTACTATCTTCGTCGTAAGATTGATGGTGATGAGAGATCTGTTGCTGTGATTGCTGAGGTTGAGATTTACAAGTTCGAGCCGTGGGACTTGCCAGGTTTGTTTCTCCTTCTTTTGTTTCTTTTTTATTTGTACTTTGGATCATTAAGTTTTGTATTTTGGGTTTGTAAAAACAGAGGAATCGAAACTGAAATCGGAGAACGAGTGGTTTTACTTCTGCGCGAGGGGGAGGAAGTATCCGCACGGGTCACAAAGCCGTCGAGCTACACAGCTTGGATATTGGAAAGCTACTGGTAAAGAGAGGAGCGTGAAATCAGGGAACCAAGTTGTTGGAACCAAGAGAACACTCGTTTTTCATATCGGTCGAGCTCCTCGCGGGGAGAGAACCGAGTGGATTATGCATGAATATTGCATCCATGGCGCTCCACAGGTTCGTATTTATGGTTTTCTATATCTTTTTTGAGTTTGAATGTTGTGAGATATAATGAAGTTTGGGTTAAATAGGACGCGTTAGTGGTATGCCGATTAAGGAAAAATGCTGATTTTCGAGCTAGTTCGAGTCAAAAGCAAATGGAGTATGGTGTTGTGCAAGATGATGGATACGTTGGCCAAAGAGGTGGTGGTTCGGAGAAGGAGGAGAAATCGCACTCGGTTTCCGATTCTGAACTTCGGATATCGAATGGTGACATCGCGGAGTCATCAAATGTTGTTGAGGTCAGCTTGCTTTTGAGAAAGGTGTCCTTTAATGATGTTTAATGCGGGTAAATTCAATATAGTTAAAAACTGAATTTACCTTGTCTTTATTGCAATGTTTGGTTTTAATTTGGTCACGGCCAATGTTATAAATCCAATGGCCCAAACCAAAACATGAGCCGAACATCCCTAGTTTTGTCTCGTATTGATTGAATTTAGAGTTTGTATATTGAGTTGATCTTTGTCTTTTGGGATGTAGGATCAGGGCGATACCGATGATGATTGTTACGCCGAGATTTTGAACGATGATATAATAAAACTCGACGAAGAGGCATTGAAAGCTAGCCAAGCATTTCGACCAACTAATCCTACTCAACAAGAATCAATACTCAGTGAAGCATCGAGTCACAGGTCAAAATGTGGTATAAAGAAAGAATCAAAAGACACGAATTGTTACGCTTTGTTCAGGATCAAGAACGTCCCCGGCACTGACTCCAGCTGGAGATTCCCGAACCCGTTCCACATCAAGAAAGATGATAGCCAGAGACTGATGAAGAATGTTTTGGCCACTACTGTTTTCTTGGCCATCTTGTTTTCTTTCTTTTGGACAATCTTAATAGCTAGGAACTCTAGTTAGTCTCGTCATTACATGACATGTTGTCCACTTCTGAGTTTTGTAACTCGCACTTTATTACTAGTTGTACTATGAAATACTAATATATTGATAGTGTAACTCCACGTGTTTTGTAATGTCTCTATGTATTTTCTATAGATGCATGACAAATTGTCTTTGGCCGACTATATTTGAGATATACTGATTAGTTTCCGGGGTGAAGAAAAAGTTTTAAAAAATAAGAATTATGATTTTTTGAACTCTATGGGTAGGTTTCTCTATTTGCAATAATGATTCTTGTATGTAGTAGATCTGAAATTTATAGAACTATTGGACAATACGTAAGAAAGAATGAATGTAACTTTTGTAAGTGCGGATGAGGCAATAATATAGTGCAGAAAATAAATGAGACACAAAGTTTGTTAACGAGGTTCGGTTTTTCCTACTCCCCGGGACCAAGTCCAGATTTCGATTTCACTAGAACAAGAAAGCAAATACAACCAATTTGCAAACGCGTAAATCAAGCACACCCCTCTTGAACTACCGCTCTGAACTATAACATGAAACCTTAAGGATAAATCTCTATCCTTAACTAAACTCCCCCTGAGTCTAGATTTAACCAAGATAACCTAATCTTGGGCTAAACTCCCCCTGAGCCTAGACTTCAATACTCCAAGTCTCTGGAGCAACGTTCACACACACGTCACGCCGACGAACAAAGAAGCTTGATCACACAAGCACCAAACCGCGAAACTAAGCCGCACACAAAACCAGAAGAAAGCTCTCAAAGATTATTCTTTATGCTTCTGCTCTCTTGCCTTCTCTAGGTCGTGCCTAGCACCTCTATATATAGCCACCATGATTCCCAAATCACATAAGAGAACTTTTCCAAATCTCATGAGGAAAAGCCTTTTTCCTTTTTGCTCTTTTCCTTTTCCTTGTCAAACTCCAATTCTCCAAGCTTAGAATAGTTAATTTTACTTTTCATTCATCCTCCAATCATGTCTTCTTAAGTCTTCTAGAACCCAAGCACACACATAAAACATCAACATCCTGAATCACGTGCTGTATTAGTCAGCCACTGCATCAGACAAAAACCTTGCATCTACAACTTTTTGTGAATAGTTGCATGGAAGTAACAATTCTCACTCCAAAATAACATCACCAAGAACATCACCATTCTCCCCCAAACTTGAGTCACAACATGGTCAAAAACTAATTGGGAAATACTCCCCGCTTTGCAAAACGAGGTTGATAACCTAATGCACCATCTCCATATAATTGATCCTTTCTGACCCAAATCTTCCTGTACCTTATGTCTTCATGACTGAATTCTCGAATGAATCTGAAACAGTTCCTCTTAATATGCCCTCTAACTCCACAATGATAGCATGTTGGAACATGAAAACTCACATCATAAGCCTTCTTCATTTGATTTCTCTCTCTCAAAAATCTGAAACACCTTGGCCTAATATGCCCAACAACACCACAATGATAACAAGTGGGACGGAAAATTCTTTGAGCTTCACTCTCCAAGTTAGAATTTTTTGTTCCAATCTTCTGAACAACTGCAGTCTCTGATGCAGACTCTTTCTTAGCTGCAGTTTCTGACACAGTTCCTGATGCAGACGTGACTTTTCCACCATAAACAAACACCGAATCTTCTTTTGAAGGTTTTCCTTTAAAACCAAGGCCATATCTATCCATCTTGCCAATATTCAGAATCTCATCCAACTGCTTTGTGCCATTATTAAGCATCCTCAAATTCTTTTGAGTTTCTCCAAGTTGTACTTTAGCTTGTGATGCTTCTTCTTCTTTTTCTGATGCATACTTCTCTGCTTCAGCAACTTTAGCTTCCAACTTGAGCTTCTCCTTAGTCAAAACTGAATTCTCCTCAACTACTTTAAGCCAATGCTCATACAACATCTCATACTTCTCAGCAAGCTCTTCATCATCAAAACTCTCTGCATCACTATCACTCTCTGTTTCAGACTTTGCTGTATTTGCAGATTCATATGCAGTTGCAGGTTTTGCTGCTGATTCAGACGCAGTTGCAGGTTTTCCTGACGCAGTTGCAGGTTTTCTTGACGCATTTGCAGGTTTTCCTGACGCAGTTGCAGACTCTATTTCAGAACTATCTTTGAACGTTGTAAACGCCACCAAGTTCAGCAGTTCTTCTTCATCTTCTGAATCAGTTTCATAATCATCACTAGCAACATTCATAGCCTTCTTATTATGCTTCTTTAGATTGGCACAATCAGAACGAACATGTCCATACCCTTTGCATTCAAAACATTGAATATTCTTTGATGAACCTCTCACATCTTCATCTCTTCTATTCTTCATATCTTTTCCCTTACGCTTCAGATATTTAGCAAATTCTCTTGATAGCATAGCCATTGAATCTTCAGATGATGAAGCCTTAAGAGAAACTCCAATGTCAACTTTCTTCTTCACAGCTTCATCTTCCTTCTTAATTCCTCCAGCATCATGAACTTTGCTTAACTCAAAAGCTTTAAGTATCCCAACAAACTCATCAAAAGCCATCTCATCTAAGTTATGAGCTTCTTCAACTGCACAAATCTTTGGCTCAAATTTTGCAGGCAATGATCTCTTCAACTTCTTCACCAGCTTCTTGTCTTTATAAACCTTACCAAGAGCAAAAGACTCATTAGATATGTCACATAACTTAGCACTAAATTCAGCCACAAATTCCTTCTCTTCCATCCTTAGATTCTCAAACTGTGATGCTAACATATCCAGCTTTGTTCTCTTAACACTAGTAGTGCCCTCAAACATATTCTCCAATGACTTCCATGCTTTCTGAGCTGATGCACATTGAGAAATTAACTTGAAGTGGCTTGAATCAATAGCATTGTAAATTGATAACCTCTTTTCTGAAGCAGTCCACTTATTTTTTGGCTTAAGAATTTCAACACCTTTATCATCTGTGATTTTAGGAGGCTCCCAACCTAGTTCAATCGAATTCCAGCAGTCTTCATCAAGATTACTAATAAACGCTTCCATACGAACCTTCCAATATTCATAATTTGCTGAATCAAGCAAAGGGGGTCTTGTCATAGACGTTCCTTCTTTATATGACTCCATCACACAAATCTCAGCTCTGACTTACGTCCTGAACTACTATCCTCACCCTTGATCTACTCGAAACAAGACTGAATCTCTATCGAGAACCCGCTCTGATACCAATTGTAAGTGCGGATGAGGCAATAATATAGTGCAGAAAATAAATGAGACACAAAGTTTGTTAACGAGGTTCGGTTTTTCCTACTCCCCGGGACCAAGTCCAGATTTCGATTTCACTAGAACAAGAAAGCAAATACAACCAATTTGCAAACGCGTAAATCAAGCACACCCCTCTTGAACTACCGCTCTGAACTATAACATGAAACCTTAAGGATAAATCTCTATCCTTAACTAAACTCCCCCTGAGTCTAGATTTAACCAAGATAACCTAATCTTGGGCTAAACTCCCCCTGAGCCTAGACTTCAATACTCCAAGTCTCTGGAGCAACCTTCACACACACGTCACACCGACGAACAAATAAGCTTGATCACACAAGCACCAAACCGCGAAACTAAGCCGCACACAAAACCAGAAGAAAGCTCTCAAAGATTATTCTTTATGCTTCTGCTCTCTTGCCTTCTCTAGGACGTGCCTAGCACCTCTATATATAGCCACCATGATTCCCAAATCACATAAGAGAACTTTTCCAAATCTCATGAGGAAAAGCCTTTTTCCTTTTTGCTCTTTTCCTTTTCCTTGTCAAACTCCAATTCTCCAAGCTTAGAATAGTTAATTTTACTTTTCATTCATCCTCCAATCATGTCTTCTTAAATCTTCTAGAACCCAAGCACACACATAAAACATCAACATCCTGAATCACGTGCTGTATTAGTCAGCCACTGCATCAGACAAAAACCTTGCATCTACAACTTTTTGTGAATAGTTGCATGGAAGTATGATCTCAAAATAAAAAATAAAACTTCTTGTTTAGGTTAGAAGTTAATTTGTTGAAATTCGCAAATGGGATAATAGTTCTCAGAACAATATTTCGACATAATTTTGACCACTGATTTTTCTAGATGGATTCTCCTAAAGAATGCTATGTTGGATTCTTGTGTAGACGAGTTTTTTGTTCATTCATAATTGGAAATATATTAGTCTTATTTATAATGGTTCCGAATCATTGTCTAATTATTAGAGATATTAAATATTGGAACATATTAAATATAGATTGTTATAAATTACTAGTTTAGTACCCGTCCGATGGACGGGTTATCTTTATTTAAAATTAAATTAAAATTAAAATTTATTATAACTTATAAAAAATAATTTCCAATCTTGTTTTTTGAAAAAATAAGAGAAATTAATTTCATTTGGAAAGAGATTTTATTTGGTTTGAAGTATCAAATAAACGTATATATATATATATATATATATATATCTTAAAATTCGTTATTAAACGTTAATTATAAAAATCTAGTAATGTCAAATTGACAATCACCAAAACATTACTCATAATATTGCTAAAATATTTTAAAAAATCTTAATTTAGCAATTATCCTCTAAAACATGATTATACCATTTTGTTAAATTTTTTATTTCTTAACTTTCAATTTTTCATAAAATCATTCTCAGACTATGAAAATTAATTAATTATTATTTAATATGATGGTAAAGTTCTTTCAAATTAACATCAATCTAAAATATGATGTTAAATACAAATATAGCCATTTGTAAATAAATTCATATAAACAACGCAAATAAACATAAATATTCTAAAATAAATTATAGCATCGTTGAGGAATACATTAAAAAATCTTTCAAATACGAATTATAAAAAACTACATGTTCTCTTTAAAAATATTTTCAAATTACTATATTACGATTTATATTGAACTTTGTTATCTTTAGTTTAAGCTAAAAATATTATCTTCGAAAATCTTTTATTCACCCTTATGTTTTAGACAATGAAATTGCTCAATGGCATAATACATTCATACATAAATTAAAAATTGAAAAAATATAATTTATTATAAAATAAAAATCATGAATAAAATTGGGGGATTTGCACAACTAACCTTTTTATGATACTCTTTTTTACAAATACCCTCTCTAGGTGTCCAAATTTTCAAAAATACCCTCTTCAATGTACAAAATGACTAAATTACCCTCTTTTATTATAACCCATAATAAAGAAAGAAATATTCTTTCCAACAAAAACAATATTCCTTCCGAAAAAATTCCCGCCAAATTTTCCCTCCAAAAATTTCATAAAAACAATTTCCCGCCAAAAATTTTCCGCATTTCCTTAAAAAACCTTGTAAATATTTTTAAATCCCTTAAAAATCCTTGTAAATCTTTTAAAAGTCATCCAAAACCTTTCAAAACTTGAGTAAACCTTTTAAAACAATTGTAAATCATTTTATAACATTTATAAACACTTGTAAATCCCTTTAAACCCCTTATAACCGTGATAAATCATTTAATTAAAACTTTTGTAAACTTCTAAAACCCCTTAAAAACCCTTGTAAATCCTTAAAAACCATTTTAAAGAACTTGTAATACCTTTAAAAACTTTTGTAAACCCTTTAAAATCCTTTGTAAACTTCTAAAACCTTTAAAACCCCTTGCAAATCCTTTAAAATCTATTTTTAAATCTTTGTAAATATCTTTCAAAATCCTTGTAAATTCTTTTAAAACTTATAGCATCAAAACTTGTAAATCTTTAATAGGTCAATAATCCTTTTAATTATATAAACATAACATTTGAATTAGGGTTATATGTTAGTTTAATCCCACATATTTATATGCAAATCATTTAACCGTTAGTTATTAGTTATACTAGGGGTATTTTTAAAAGAAGGTATCACAAAAAGGTTATTGGTATCAAATTCTCAATAAAATTATGTATTTAGTTAAACTCAAAATCTAATTTATTTGTAAACTGTAAATCCTAATTCTCCTTTATTGTAACAACCCATCCCGGTGGGAACCCCTACCAATTGGTAACAACTTGTCAAGTGGGAAGGTTGTTAAAGGGTGAGGACCTGGGTTCGAGGAACGCCAGGTGCACCAATAACCTACATAGTGGGCCAGGGGGCTGCGAGCAAGTGGGCTGCGCAGTTTGGGCCCATAGGAGAGAGGTTAGGGTCGATGCGCTGCAGCGCTTGTAGCTGCCATATGGCGGGGTGTGCCATGTGGTAGGGGTTCCCACCGGGATGGGTTGTTACATTTATGAACCCAAAACTGATAAATAACCTTGTTTAATTGGAAAACCTAAATCTCACTCCTCTTTAATAAACCCAAACCGATAAATAATCTCGTTTAATTATAAAATCTAAATTATAATGCAGATTTATAAACTCAACATATAACCCTTATAATTGTAAAACCTACAACTGGCAAAACCAAAAATTAGGTTAATAGTTAAAAGAGAATTTTTGAGAAATACCCCTTTTGGTGTACCCCTTTTTTAAAATACACAAATTTTTCTATCCATTTTTTAAAAAATCCCTTTTCAAATATGAAAAATTGTAAACTTTTATATAGTTTATAAGGTACATCTAGATCATCATTACTATTGCGAGACTCAATACAAATATTTATAAAGTTTTAAAATGGTTCTAATCGGCATTTATAAGACTTTTATAAGGTTTACAAAGTTTTTATATGTTTTTTAAATAATTTTAAAAGGTTTTTAAAAGGTATTTATATGGTATTTAAATTTACACACATAGAAAGATAATTTGTGTCTAAATATATAAGCTTACACATTTTTTTTTATAAATATCAATTTTTTTACTTTTTAATTATCAAAAATACCCTTTTTCCATACCACTTTTTGAAAATTGTAACGCCCGTGTCTGGAAATCCGGGTGGTGTCGATCGACACTGTGGTCGGGTGTCGATCGACACTAGTAATTTTGGGTTTGACGGTTTAAGTTTTTAAATCGTCGGTTCAATGGAGGCTTGGTTTGGGTTGGTTAACCCTAGGTCGTGCTTAAAAGAGGAAAGGTCGTGTGTTGTCTCTTCCCAGCCGCTTTTTAACACTTCCAGAGATAGAAAAAAAAGGTTCTAGAGCTTCTGAGGGTTTTTGTGAGTCTTTGGTGGTG
>NW_006238920.1:5891889-5912436 GCF_000375325.1 Capsella rubella | reverse complement strand
GACACCAAGGGTGGGTGTCGCTCGACACCAACGTTTCATCGCGCGAGGATAACTGCGTCTTACGATTGGAGTGTCGAGACCAGTGTCGTCCGCGAGGGTCGACAGCGAGTGTCGATCGACACCAGTGGAGGGTGTCGATCGACACCGATAGTCAGAAGCGATTCTGGTCTATCTTTTATTGGTTGTTTGGTTCTTTTCCTTGGATAATGGTTGAATGTGCTTGTGTGTATAGCCAGTGGTGGTATGATTGCCTCACTAAGTATTTATGAAATACTTATGCATCTCTTTCTTTGATGCAGGTAAAAGCAAAGTGTGATCCGTGGAATCATGGCGAGGAGAGGAGGATGATATAGGCGCTCATTGGTGTTTAGATGATTGTAGGATTTGTTAGGATGCTAGAATGGAATTTAGAAGCATGTTAGGATGAATTCGTTTCTGGAATATTGATAGTTGAACTTGTTGGATTAATGGAATGGTTTGATTGGATTTTTGTTTAAGTCTTCCGCTGGTTACGTTGAGTTGGTTGTGTTAGTAAAATTGTCTGGGTTGCTTTAAAGGGGTTAATCCGGATTGTTTGCATGCTTAAAAGAAAAAAAAAATGGTATGGGTTCTTTCAATTTACCCCTATTTCAAACTTTTTTTTTTTTGTTTCCAACATTTCAAAATTTATTTAAAAAACCACATTAAACGTTAAAATTTAGAGAATTTTTGAGAAATGCCCTTTTTGGTGTACCCCTTTTTAAAAATACCCCTATTTTCTATCCATTTTCAAAAATACCCCTTTTCAAATATGAAATATTATAAACTTTTATATGGTTGATAAGGTACATCAAGATCATCATTACTACTGGAAAACTAAATCCAAATATTTATAACGTTTTAAAAGGTTCTAAACGGCATTTATAAGGTCTTTATAAGGTTTTTAAAAGGTTTACACAGTTTTTAAAAGGTATTTTTACAGTATTTATGAAATATATATATATAAATTTACACACATATAAAGATAATTTGTGTATATAAATATAAGTTTACACATATGTTTTTGATAAATTTCAAATTTTATAGTGACTTTTTGATAAAATTAGAAAGAGGGGTATTTTTAAAAAGTGGTATTGGAAAAGGGGTATTTTTGAAATTTCCCCTAAAATTTATCCAAATATGTGTGAAAACTTATAAATATACACACAAATTACCTTTATATATGTTTAAATTTTTATATATCTTTCATCATAGCGTAAAATAGGTTATAAATACCTTTTAAAAACCTTATAACCCCTTTTAAAAACCACTTAAAAACCTTATAAAACTTGTAAAAACGATTTAAAACCTTTTAAAACATTATAAAATATTTGTATCATATTTCCAAGTAGTATTTATTATATAGAAGTACCTTACATATAAAACTTTATAATTTTCATATTTAAACATGGATATTTTTGAAAATGGATAGATGAATGAGGTATTTTTGAAAAGGGGTACACCAAAAGGGGTATTTCCCAAAAATTCTCTTTAATTTTTTATAATTATTTTTAATGTTGTTTAAAAATTCTATTTGTATCTTAATATTAACAAAATTAGATATAACATGTTGCGACATCTTATGTTTTTACTTGACACTTATCATGATCACGTATGTTAGTAAATTTATAAATGGAATATGATATCTATCTAGTAAGGTATTGAATATATGACAAAAGTGGAGTGTTGAAGTATTTCTATTGATCGGTCATGTCATAGGGGAAAAGGACCGAAACATGCCACTGAAAGACTCTACTGAGACAAAGATGGGCTGTCAAACATATAATCTCGTTTAATTGTTAAACTTAAACCATAATTTTAATTTATAAAGATAAACCATAATTCTTATTTATCATTTATATACCCAAACCAAAAAATAACCTGATTTAATTGTAAAATTAAAGTTTAAACCTTAATCATCTTCTGTAAACAAAAACCGCCATATAATTTTGTTAATTATAAAATTTAAATCCCTATCTTATTAATAAACCAAATTGACATAACTGAAATTAGGTTATTTTGTTTAATTTTCTTAATATTTTTAATATATAATTCTTTATAATATTTATTTTATATATTTCCTTTTTCGATAGGGTTAATAATATTTCTATTTTATCCAAATATTAACAAAATTAGTTACGACACGTGTCAACATCTTATCGTTTATAATTGACACGTGTCACATAATTTTGTTAATGGCTAACTTTGAAAACCTAGGTTTATATAATAAGATTAGAGAAAGTAATTAAATGTGTTTTTTATTTCTTAGAAAAGATTAAATGCATCAAGAGTAATAAATGTTAGCTATAGTATTTTTTCCAAAACGTGTTGCAAAAATATTATAGAAGATTTTATTTTTTTGCAAAAAGTGTAACAAAAATACTATAGTAGATTAAGATTTTCCATTTAATTAAGATTTTATGTATCAATTATTTTTGATTTTATATATTAGTTAAATCAGTGATTATACATATTATAAACTTTTTATCGTTTTATACTATTTCATCCAAAATGTTTTTTTTACCTTTTTGAAAACTTGAAATTGATTATGGATATTTTCAAATATAATTATTAAATAATAGTGTATATATATGTATTAATTTTACAAAACTGTTAAATGAAATAAACGACGCTGCCATTATTTTAGCATTAATGCAAAATCATTAACTATTTTGATTATTTTGATTTAAATCAATAACTAATTCGGATATGCGGGGAGAAATTTAAGGGAATGGGTTTTGAATATATATTTTTTAATAGTGGAATCAATTTTTTTTTTTAAAGGAAAAAACAATTAATGGTAGTGGCATTCTCTGTAAATACTATTGAACTCCAAGATTTTTTTCATAAGTTGCTCCAAAATGTTAATATAGATTAATCAATTGAATAATAAAATTATACTTTAAAAACACTAAAAAATGTTTTTTTTCATCAAATTTTTTTTAATTCATCATGAATAATGTTACAAAGTCGGTGAGATAACTAAACTGGCAGGGTTACAAAACTAGTATCAGTAATCAAATCTGCATCAAAATGATTGACGACATCGGCTAGCTCATGTGCAGCATTATTACAAGTACGCGATACATAAGAAAAAATAACGGAATTAAATTTATCTTTCTAGTGATGAATATCATGAAGGAGATTTTCAATATCTATGCGATCCGTCCTACGGTTTATGGCCATGATCAAAACCTCACAATCTCCTTCAAAAATAACATTCTGATGACCCTAGAGCCAAATTTGTTGCATCGCCGCTAGTAATCCTTTTGTTTCCGCAATAAGAGGAGATGATGTAAACGATAAATTGGAGGAACCCCAACCATTCATATCACCTCGACTATCCCCTAGAATCCAGCCACTAGTGGAAAAAATGTTGGTGTAATCAAATCTTGCATCAAAATTGCATTTGACAAACAAAAGGTTGAGTCGGCCTTGTCCAGATGTTTTGTCGTGGCGGTCTGTAGTTTGTACTGAAAGTCCCAAAGCGATGGGTATTCCATTCGCTCAATTCCGCCTTTGCTTTCAAAATTGTTTGCGATGTAACCTCCCTGAAGTTATTAAAAACAGAATTATTTCTCGCCTTCCAAATTCGCCATAATAACCATATAGGAAGAAGTTGTTGATCTCTAGAGACATTAGACGCATATGCAAATTCCACCATATTGTTTATGTTGTCCTCCACATTGGTTGTGAACTGATGATTTGTATTAGCAAGTCGCCAAACCTTACTAGCAAAAGAACAAGAAAATAAAGCATGCTCTATAGTTTCATGATCTTGACGGCAACAAGGGCAGATCGAATCAATATTCATTCCTCGAGTGGTGAAACGGGAACAAGTAACAAGTAATCAATATTCATTCCTCGGTAGTATGGGCAACTTCCATATCTTATTTTTAAGGTCTATGGCAGTCATGGGAGGTTGAGAAGTTTGAGAGTTATAGGGATCATGGGTTAAAAACCAATATCCAGAGCGAACTGAGTAATGGCCATCAGGAGAGTAATGCCAAATGAGTCTATCTTCTAAAACATTTATTGGAAGATGGATGCCTTTAAGGATGATACGATCATTCGGAGATAAAATTGAAGATGCCATGTTAATATTCCAAGAGCGCTGAACAACATTAGTCACCATCAGCTTTTGAAGTTTACAATCTGTATACTGTATATCCACATTTAGAGGTCGCGGGGGGTGCTCAGCAGCAATATTATCCATACCCATTCTGATTTTGTCCCCATTCCCAACAATAAAACGGGTTCCTTTCTTTAAGAGATCTATTCCAACTAACAATAACTAAGAGGATCATCCGTATGAGTGTTTTTGTCTTACTTTAGCTTCTAAGATTGAGGAATCAGGGATATATCATGCTTTCATCAATGTTGCCACAAGAGATTGTGGATTCTTCAATATTCGCCATGCTTGTTTAGCTAATAGGGCATCATTAAATTTTGCTATATCTTTAAATCCCAAACCACCTTCCTTCTTGAAGTATTGAAGACGTTTCTACGCAATCCATGGGATACCTTGTTGTTTTCAACCTTTCTCCCACCAGTAGTGCATTAAAGTACTTTCTATTTCATTAACTATGCCGATGGGAAGCTCGAAACAGGACATAGCGTACACAGGCATAGCTAAAGCAACTGACTTTATCATAATCTCTTTTCCGACAGGGGATAGATGTTTGGCACTCCAGTATGATGTACGTTTACGAACACGTTCAACAATATAACTGAACATCTCCTTCTTTTTTTGATTAAACTGTTCTAGTAAGCCCAAATATTTACCTCCACCCCCATGGTTTGGAATATTTAAAATGCTTTTGAGTCGATTTTGGGTTGTACCATAAACTCTAGAACCAAATGTTATAAACGATTTGGCCATGTTGATTTTCTGTCCCGAATAGTACTCTTAAACATCAAAAACTTCCTTTAGAGCCTAACAGTTCCGTTTATTTGCTTGACAGAAGAAAAGCAAATCATCCGCAAACTGAAGATGGGTTATAGCTGGTACCCCAAAACCAATCTTTATACTACCAATATCACCGTCTATGCTTCGAGATTTAATGAGGTGACTTAAAGTATCCGCACAAAGAATAAATAAATATGGGGATAGAGGATCGCCTTGGCGGATACCTCGCTGCGGGGTTACTAAACCATGTGGCGTGCCATTAATCAGGATCGAATAGTGTACTGTTTTTACCGTTCCCATAACCCAATCAATCCATTTATCACAAAAACCAAAAAGGTGGAGCGTAGTTTCCAGGAAATTCCATTCTACTCGATCATACGCTTTGCTACCATCAGTCTTGATTGCCATATAAGTTTGGGATACTCGTTTTCGGGACTTTAAAGAGTGCATAAGCTCATGAAGAATCAAAAAATTATCATTTATTACCCGTCCTGGGATGAAAGCTGCCTGAGAGTCGGACACAATGTCATTAAGATGCATCTTTAACCGTGAAACCAAACACTTTGAGATGATTTGTATAGGACGTTACACAAAGCTATTGGTCGATAATCTAATAAGGTCTCTAGATTTTCTGTCTTCGGAATCATACAAATATTTGTATGATTCAGTGCCGGGTTCATACAAGAAGTTTCAAAATAATTCTTGACCTCTTTTATGACATCTCCACCCACAATATCCCAGCAGTGTTTATAAAATCTAGCTGTTAGACCATCCGGACCTAGAGCTTTGTCATCACCTATTTGACATATTGCAGTGTATATTTCATCATCGCTGAAATCCAGGGTCAAGCTATCATTGATGTTCGGTGTGACCGATGGTTTAAAATCCCCAAAATCTAAGGTTGTGACTTGGTGACCATTGCTTTTGAAAACTTCAGTAAAGAATTCTGCAGCATGAGTGCCAGTCATTTCAGCCCCAGAAAATACTTTCCAAGCGTTATCCTTAATACTCTTGATTGTGTTCTTAGCAAATCGGGTCTTCGTGCAAGCATGATAAAAATTCGTATTGCGATCACTTTCACCCATCCGTGAAAAAACTAAAATATGTTTTAATTTTAAAAGATCATATAATAATAAATACATCATTAACATGAGAAGGATAATGTCTTCAAACAAATTAAAATCTAAATTACAAGGATCGGTATGGCTATTTTAAGATGTTGCCAGGCACTAAGCTTTTGATTCAATGAGGGACTCATTAGAGTGAGCAAGCATTGTCTACCTAACACATTAAGCTCGGAAATTCCACAGCTCCAATTACACTCGAATTACCGTTGGAAGGACTACCTATCACTTTTTGCTGATTAATGCTCTGTCTTCGTGCGGTTTCTATTCCTAACTCGCTAAGACGCTTTAGGGATACACCTTATCTTATTCTTGAACATGTTCTTTAACGAGAATGGAGGTTTAGGTTCAAGAGTGTTGTATATGTCCATATTTTTTAATCCTTTTTTAGGCACAAGACCATGATTTGGTTATCCTTAATTGATCAGTAACCTACACTTTCAATGTGAAATGAAATTTTACATCCTTAGCAATAAAAACCTATGGCTTTTTTGTGGCATTTGCTCAATGTGAAAATGTGCAATTCAAAAACTATGTTATTGGAATGTTGTGTTATTCAAGTATCCAGATTTTAACATAATCTTAGAGTTGGTAATATAAATTGAAAATTCTATAGAATTTGGGCCTTTAATTGATAATGTATAGGGCCAGTGTTTTATTAAGGATCATGTTTGTTATAAATCTCAATATAGCCCATACTCTAAACGACAATAATGTATGTGTTTTATTTATTATGCAACTAGGGTTTTAGTTTTTGTATATAATGATCTGAAACTCTCATAATCTCTTCTTTCATTTTCACTTCCGCCGTACTTGCTAGAATGATAACTTTTCAAATGCTTTCACTAGATCAAAAACAATTACTATGAGAGATGAATCTAAACAATTTAGAGATACCGCAATCGGTTTAACATTCAGTAAAGGTACTTTCGTTTGATTTATGTACTTTTTTTATAAATATGTGGGTAGATTTTATGTTCTTGTTATTGATTATTTGATTATAGAGATTTTTTTTTATTCCTTCATTATTTTTGTGTATGTCTGTAATTTATTTGTATTGTTTGGATGTTTAGGCTTTGATTCCAGAATTGTAGTTTAGAAGATGATAAAAGTAAGATCTGTAACAAACTAGTTATATGGCTTTATCATCTTATTTCTTATTGGTGCTAAATCCTCTGATTCCCCATGGGAATAACTATTTGGGTTAAGAAAATAAGATCCATAACATTTGCTTTCTTATTTGTGTTGATGGATTTGTTATGTAATGTATTTAACTGTTGGATGTGCAGAGATGGTTTTCATTTGATATTTGGATGTGGAGGGATGGTTTTCATTTTAAATCTGCAATTTTCAGCATGAAGTTAAGACTTCTTGAAAAGTTTCTTCGTTGAAGGTAACTTTAAATCTGTATTCGGTTGTTAATTCTCTTACTTACTATACATTTATTTCTTTATCACCCTTTATGGTATACTCTTTATCAAATTTGCCCTTTCATTTGTCAATTATAAAAAATAACCCTTTTTAAAGCTGAAATTATGACATTTTATATGATTTATAAGGTACTTCTAGATAAGAACTGCTAGTGAGACACTCGATCCAAATATTTTTAAAGTTTTAAATGGTTTTAAAAAGGTTTTACAAGATTTTTACGTGGTTTATAAAATGTATTTAAACGTTATTTATAAAATATATATATTTACATGTTAGAGTGAGTTTAGACCCTAAAAGAGATTGATGATGGTGAATTAGACCACCTCCAATGGGTGTATCTTATTAAAATTTGTTAGTAATTTTTTAGTACTAAATTGTGTACTTTTTTCAAAATAAGAACTTTATGAAGATAATTAAAATGATCAACTCCAATGGTAAAACTCCTAATTAAAGTTCTTAATAAAAAAAATTAAAAACAAATTTTAAAAACATGAAAATTATTAATTTATAACAAACATAATATAAAAGCATGGGAAATTCTCTTAAATACCATTATGAAGTTTATTTTCCAAAAATACAACCAAAATATAATTTTTTTTTAAAATACCACAGAACTAAAACATAAATTTTCACATTCCAAACTAATTTCTAAATTCTGAAAACTAAACACTACCCCTAAAAATTATACCCTAAAACTCTTGTGATATATTTGAAATTATAAAATTAAATGGTGGTATTTTTGAAAAAAAAACTTAAAACATGCTATCCAAATAAATTTCTCTAAAACCTCTTTTTTCTTTCACTCAAACCAATAAAAACACAACACATACAATAAGAAACATTGTCCAAACTTCTTAACTAAGTTAATTACTATTATTGATTTATTTTTTTGCTTTTAATTACTAAGAAATAGGTTAAGAAACACCTATTGGAGGTGGTCTTAGCTCTCACAAAGTCGAAAATATTCAGAAACATCTTAATCATTCTGGCTCATTAGCATCATCTAGAAAAATCATCATACAAAACTTTTGTACTTTTGAATGCAAATTGTATATTGTCATATTACACCAAACTTACCTTTTGTTTATCAGAGTAGGTATGAAAAGTTTCATTGACACGACTTATTTTCCAATTTACATTGCTAATGCATTTAAACCAAATCATACATCACACCATCAATGCATATCTCAAGACGCGAAGGTTTACGGACAAGTCAACTGAACTAATTATTTATATAAACATTTTTGTCTTGGGATTTGCATCGATGGAGTATTGTATATTTGACCAAGTGCATTGTTAATATAACAAAAAAAAAAATCATGCTAGTTTACTTTGATGTTAGGTTGGAGACATTCACGTTTTAAATTATGGTCAATTATTTTTTTCTTTGCAATTCTGATTAATTACAAATGTAAAATTGGGAGTAATTTAGCTTTTGTTGGATTAATAATGGATGTTCACTCTGTACCGTTATCCAATCATTTTGAAGATTTTGTTCTTATACTATTGTGAGCTGAAGAACACTATAGTAAAATTAGAAAAAGTAGTTTTGAATTATAACAATTCAAAAATTTACACATTTCTAGATCACATTGAAATTTTGTTCTTTATGACATAACTAGATTCAACTTCAATCATTGATCCCACATGATTTCCAATGTCACCTAACCCTTTAATTAGTTTTTTTTTCCTTAAAAACAAGGGTTAATTTGTTGCTGATTGGACTCGTCGATGTTGAGTTTTTTGATCATCTTTGGATCAGTTTGATGCATGTTTGATCCTTCAAACTCGTTGTCGCTTTACATCACTTCATTTGCTGACATCTTCAGCTGCTAGACTTCTATCACGTTATGGCTTTCCATCACGTTACTTGCTGATATGCTCCAAATATTTGGATCAAAACTGCATCAAACTGATCCAAATATGCTCCAAGAACTCAATATCAAAGAGTCCAATCGGCGACAGACTAACCCTTTGTTTTTATGGACAAAACTAATTAAAGGGAGTTAAGGTGACTTTGGCAATGATGTGGGATCAAGGATTAAAGTTATATCTAATTCTTTTTTTTTAAGTTGTTTTACTTTATGTAATGTACAGTGTCATGTTGAGAGTATAAAAATTTATCAAAATAGTATTGCTCACGAATTATCCAACTTCAAAAGAGTATATAGCTAGATAGATATATATGCCCATGAGGTTTCATACAATATGACAATTGCTTTGTTTTGTTTCATCCAATCGTTTGTTTTTCAATAAAATTATGTGTTTCTTTTCTCATAGATCAATACTTGCTCATATGTTCAAGTTTTTTAGTATGATTTTTTTTTTACTTTTTTATTCTTTTAGTACAAAGTTTTAGTTTTTATATTAAAATTCAAATTATTATATTATGCTTCAATTTATTGTAACCATAGTTAAAATTACATAGTATCAAACTTAACTAAATCAGTTTGCTCCGACATATCTTATATTGATATTGTTGAAAAATAGTATAATAAAGTTTTAATCCATTTTGAAAATATAAGATTAAAATTCATCTCGTCATACAACCCGTGTATAAATGTTATTTTTAAAAACAAAAAAACTTGTAATAATTGATTCCATAGCTAGTTATTTTGCATAATAACTTATCATCATTTGAAATCAAGAGTATATCTTATTTAATAAGACCGATGTGCGAGTAGAGACAACCCACTTTAAAAAAGTTGATTTAAATATTAAAATATTGATTAAAAAGCTTCAAAAATTTTAAATATTAAAATATGTGAAAGTTTTAAAAGTTTTAAATTTGTCAAATAAAAAATTAGATTAAACCGAATGAAATGTTTAAATTTGAACAGAGAAATCAAGTTTTATGCTTATTTGTAGTTAGAAGCATATTAGTCCAATTTATAGTGCTTCTGAATCATTGTATAAAAATTTTCTACCATACACGGGAAGTAATATACGTCCGTTTAAAAAATTCAAATTACAATATATGTGAAAAATTGAATTTTATTATACATATGTAATATAATGAATTTAAAAATAAATAAAAGATCATATAAATATGAAAGGAGAAAATAAAATTAAAAATTAGAAAATGATATTAATTTTTTTTTTGTTATAAGAAAAAGTAATTAAATGTTTTTGCATTAATTCTTTTACACAACATTAAAACTATCAAGAGTAATAAATGTGGATTATGGTATTTTTGCAAACATTGTTGCAAAAAATATTATAGTAGATAGCTTGTATTAATTTTTTTTTTTGTCAACAACTTTTATAACTTTTAGGTGTTTTCTCGTTTCCTGAAAGTGGAGAAAAAAGAACAGAGAGTGAGAGTTGATCCAAAGTTTGGTTTTCAAAGGTTTGTGGAGTAATGTGGCCTGTTCTTGGGAGTTTTAGCAAAGAGAAGGAGAGTTTTGTGGCTGTGGTTATTAGGAGGGTTCTGAACTTCCCCTGTTCATCTTTGTCGTCTTGTATAACTCGTGCTGATCATTTGTCCTCGTGAGGAAGCTTATACCAAACTTGTTCAACTTCCCCACTGACTCCATTCTTCTTGCAAAAATCCTCAAAAATGGACCAAATCATCAAATCGGGATCCATCAACATGTCTTTCTTTAGAGACCCTCTAACATAATCGAACACATCATCCTTGATTAATGTATCTCCTCCGTAATGTATATTGAGTTTGAGATACTCGAAACCACTTTATAAGAAGAAATAAGCAATTATCAGTCACAAAAATACCCAATTTTAGATCGCAAAACCCAAAAATCAAACCCAAAAATCGATTTTAAAATTGATTTCCACGAACCTAAAATTTATTCCCACAAACCTTAAAGCGAGAAATCATACCCAAAAATAGAATAGAGCAAACCCCAGAAATCGAAACCCCTAAAATCCCTAAACCCCGAAATCGGAACCCCTAAAATCGAAACCAACCCAGAAATTGAAACACTAAAAACATAAATCGACATACCTCATCTTGCTATAATCTCTTAACTGTCACTTGAAAAAAAAATGGAACCAAGTAAAGAACTAAATCATCGGTTCCTTAGCTGATGAAACATAGAAGAGAGAAATTGGAAGAACATAAGAGTGAAATTCGATTAGGATTCTCGATCCCAGATCGATTTGGTGGAAATAACAAAAGACTACAAATAACAAAAGGACACCGTAGTCTTTTGTTAACCCCAATTACACACGTTTTGTTAACCATTAAGCACGGTTTAGTGATTCCGTGGACCATTAACGTCCGTTAAGCGGTTTGTTCAATCATACAACGTTTTAATATTTAGTGTATTAATTAGACACAATTTAATAAATCAGGTATTTAATTTTGAGAATTTTTGAGAAATACCCCTTTTGGTGTACCCCTTTTTAAAAATACCCCCTTTATCTATCCATTTTCAAAAATACCCCTTTTTATATTAAAAATTATAAAGTTTTATATAGTTTATAAGGTACTTCTATATAATAACTACTACTGGGAGATTCGATACAAATATTTTAAAATGTTTTAAATAGTTTTAAATCGTTTTTATAAGTTTTATAAGGTTTTTAAAAGGTTTTTAAAAGGGTTTATACGGTTTTTATAAGGTTTTTATAAGGTTTTTATAATTTATTTTTACGCTATTTATGAAAGGTATATAAAGTTTTATACACATATAAAGGTAATTTGTGTATATATTTATAAGCTTACACACATATTTTGATAAATTTCAACATTTTTAGTGGAGTTTTTGATAAAGTTTGAAAATGGGGTATTTTTAAAAAAAAATATATGAAAAGGGGTATTTTTGAAATTCCCCCTTTAATTTTTCCATTCCAATAGCATTAGGTATTAAACGTCCAAGTTAAAATTAAATGGGGATTTTTTATGGAATTTTTCTTTTACTACTAACCCATCGAGTTTTTTTTTTTGTTGCAAGTCATATCATCTAAAACGACAACGTTCCTTGACATTCTTATTTCTTCAAAACTAACTCTTCCCCTCGATTAAGATACAACTCGATTCCGCCATTGCTGGTCAAGGACTGAGCTTTACATTGTCAATTTCGAAGTGGGTTTTACAGATTGAATTCGATGCAGTCACGGAGCCACCATTCTCGTTTCTGGGTTTCTGAAATCGCTGCTGTCATATAGTGAAACTCCATTGCTTTTCTTCTTCTTCTTCTGGGTTTTGCACATCTGAGGTAAGTCTCGATTCTAAGTCTCTGAGGTTCCAAAAGTTTCTGAATTGGGTTTGTGGGTTTCGTGTTAGAGATTTGTTCGAAAGGTTCCAAGAGTTTCTGAATCGCAATAGGCTTGTTCCAAATTGTTTCAATATGTCTTTTTTTTTTTGCATTTTACAGATTTGTTAGGCTTGCATTAGGTAGAAGCTAGTGCACATTTCTGGTTTGTGGGGAAGAAAACAATTACATATTGATCTTTTCAAATGGTTACTCGAGCTTGTCAGGTTTTGGAGCTTGATGTGTCTACTGGTTTCTGATGTGTCTACTGATGTTTCTTACCTCTTTCTCAAAGGTGATGGGCGTTTTGCATTGAATGAAATAGACTGTTTCAGATCAACCACATTGATAGCTCTGTTTACAAAGTTGTAAGTTTGTTTGCTAATCTTTGGTTTATGCAGTTTGTTTCACTTATGAAATTCTTTTTGTTTATGTTGTTTTACTCTCATTCAATCCAGGATTTTAAACATTTTGGTTGATGCTTGAGCCTCTGAATCCACATGTGCAGGGACTGAAGAGTTAATCCTTTTTGGTTTCCCCGAAGCTCTCTGTATCTACCTGGGCAAAGAACTGTAAGATATCTTCTTAATTTCGTTTAGGGTTTAATATCAGTTAAAGACTCTTGATTTTGATGTTTTGGTTTGTAACAGGACAGTGCAGCCATTGTTATAAAGCAACCAAAGAGATCTGAGGCAACCCTTTTCTCCTCTGGTTAGTTCTTTAAAACCCTTTTTTCCTGTGGTTTGTGTTGTCTGGCTTAGTGGTTTGTGTTGTCTGGCTTAGTGGCTTGTGTTGATGGCTTTTAAATCTTAGCTTAGGTTCCGTATAAACACATGTATAACACAAGTCTGATTCTAATTCATTTTTTGGCATTAGAATTAGCTACTAATGATTTTACTGATTCGATTAGTTTGATCTTTGTGATTCGATTCATTGTGTTTGTGTTTTCAATTTTATGAATTTGATTTGAAGTTTTGATTTTTATTGGAGGAATGAGGACATAATTCCATACTTCTGCAAATCTGAAACACAGTGTTGATACAAAGACATGCACTACCATCTGACCTCTTCTGTTTCTTGTCTACTCGTTTGTCAAAATCACTAGATCACCATCTTTCGGCTGAGATTGCACTTTTCTCTTTTATATATTAAATTGCTTTGTCTTTGTGTCATTGGTGATGATTGCCTACGGTATCTGATGTCCTGAGTTGATAAAATGTGTTTGGACATTGTTAGCTTCTTATACCATAAGCTACATGTTACTTTAATACTTGTTTACATCCACTTATCAACTTAGTTTTGTTTTGTTTTGGTTTGAGTCAGTCTTGTTTTATAATGTCACTGTTAGCTTCGTATCATCTTTTGCAATAATGTTACTTATGCATGGATGTCTAAAACTCATCTTCATTGCTGGTTTAGTTTCTAAGGGTTTCTTGTTGTTAGGTTTCTCAGCTTTTAACAGCCTTTGTGATGATGTTATGGTTTGATTCCAAATGGATTCGCAATCACTAGACACAATGGCGCGTTTGAATGCCGAGAATGAAGATAATTTAATGAATTTTATTAGAGATTATGGTCACACATATAATTTTTAAATATACTTGGTATAATTTCTCCATATAACATAAAACTATGTATTTTGTGAAATAACATATTTTCCCAAATACAATAAAAGGCACAAAATAATGTACAATAGAATAGAAAAATATACAGAAAAATTTACAAATAAAAAAAACAAATACAGAAAATAAATTACATCTGATTTTTTTTAAACCAAATTCTGGTGCCCACGGGTTTACCCATATAGACTAAAACCCATTCGGGTTTACCCATATAGAATAAAATCCATTCGGGTTTACCCATATAGACTAAAACCCATTCGGGTTTACCCATAAAGACTTAAACCCTTGACTGAACATGTTTTGTGCAAATGTAGTTTGGGAAGAGAAGAGTGATATCTGGATCATGGAGGAAGGTTGCAGCTGCTTTTACTCGAAGATGGGCACAAAATTGAGCATTGGTTTATTGATTGTTTTGGCAATCGTTCTTTTAATGGTTCGTGTACTGTACGTTGTATACTGGTGTGGCAAACCCTTTCCAAAAGGAGCTTCACAGTCTTTTAGTACCCTTGTTGTTCTTGGTTCTGGTAAGAAGAGTTAATCATAGAGTTCCCTGTTCAGCTAAAATTAATGTGTTGTTCTTATCATATTTAGCTAAAATGTTGCTGTTGGTTATTTATTTTTATCAGGTGGGCACACCGCAGAGATGTTGAGTCTCCTCTCTGTTTTGCGTAAGGACAGATTTACACCAAGGTTTTACATTGCTGCAGCTACTGATAACATGAGTCTCCAGAAAGCTCACAGTTTTGAAGATTCTGTAGCCGAGAAGGTTAGTTAAATCCTTAATTTCGATTTCGGTTGAATGATTAGCCTTCCTCTTTGGATTTTGCTGCTTCTGGCTTATGATTGTCATGAGGTAAAAAATTGTTCGGGGAAGATGTGATTGGTTTCTTGGGTGGTTGATACTGCATTCATCAGTATGAAATTCTTTAACCAAATGGTTAATTCTGTGTTTCTTGCTTGATATGGCTGTGACATAGCCTGTTGTCAAGGAAGCATCATCACAGTTCATGAAGATTTACCGGAGTCGTGAAGTTGGTCAGTCTTATGTGACTTCTGTTTGGACTACCATTGTTGCTATTGTTCATGCTCTGTGGCTAATGATACGGATCAGACCACAAGTGGTATGATACTTAACCGAATGCTTTCAGACTTTCTTTAAGGGTTTTTTTTTTTATAGAAACATATGAATCAGGTTATTTATTACATCTGGTTGAAGTTTTTCAGATTCTTTGCAATGGTCCTGGGACCTGTATTCCTCTGTGTGTGATTGCTTTCTTATTCAAGGTATACATACACTTCAAAAATGATTTATTAAGATTCATTGTACCTCTTTCCTCTACTTTTGGATGACCTTTAATGGACTAGTGAAAACAACAATAGATATTTTATTTGATTCTAATTCATGGGATCTCCATTACATCTAGAATTCCAATAAGTGCTTGTTTTCATCTTGGGTTACAGGTGATGGGAATTAGATGGTCATCAATCTTTTATGTTGAGAGTGTAGCAAGAGTGAAAAAGCTCTCATTAAGTGGATTCCTGCTTTACAAGTTGAGGATAGCTGATCAATTCTTTGTTCAATGGCCACAACTGCAAAAGAAGTATCCTCGGGCTCACTATGTTGGGTGCCTGATGTAAGCAGATTGGAACTCTCCTTACACTTTGATATACATTACAATAACTTAGAAAGCTACATAGCGTACACCTTCTCTTTATATACAGAATTGAGTTACATTTTCGTAATATTCTGCTTTAGTTGCTATGAACTCAATTTTTTTCAAAAATAACATTTGTAATCAGATATTCTGACTTGGTTAATGCTATTTCAGTGAGCGTATGATGTGATTTGGGCAATCATATTCCAGACTAAACCAGAATTATTCAGTATTTATTTAAATAAAATATACTTCCTGTTACAATGATGCAAAACATCTAGCTGAGACTTCATTTGAGTTGCACCACAAATCTATTATGTTCATCCTTCATTGTAGGCTGCCTTAAGGCTGGTAGAGAAAGGTAAGTTTACTTGTTCCGCTCGATTTACTCTGCAAACTGTGGTTACCATTTCTCGAAATATCGGCTTACTGTGGTTGCCCACTTGACCCTTCTGCTTCTGGTGGGTCAGGGGATTCTGTTGTTGGGATGCCATGACTTTTTTTTGAGTTTTTTTCATCAAGATATTGTTGGTAGACATATGATATGAAACCCCAAATAGCTAGGATCATAGAAATCACCTTTAACCCGTTCATTTTGTCATGGAAAATGATGACAGCCATGATAGAAACCACTGTGAGTCCCAAAACGCTTATGGCATTTGAGAATAGGGAGGAAAGCTCGAAGATCAGTCCTGTGCCACCAATGGAGATTACCTGCCAGGTAATAGCTGTCCAGACTAGGTTCATGACATAGGATACCTGTCCGAGTTTGTAGCTTTCCGTTTCATTGCTCAAAGTTTTCCACTCACAACTAGCAAAAAGCCCCACCACGCTAACACAACTGGCCACGAGACTCATGTAGGTTATCATGTCCATAACTTCTGAGAAATTTTGCTTCTTTAGAACCTTACGGCAGGCTAGCTATTGTAGGGATAAGAGTAATCCAAATCCAGCACCTTTGACATATTCTCCTTTTGTAACATTTTTGGAATTTGTTTCTTCATTATTAAATGCAAGGAGGGTGGAAGATATAGTGAGGAGGAAAAGAGAATTCAAAATGGTAGGCGTAAGCTTTTGTGAGTTGAGGAAATAAGAGAAGAAAGCGGTGAAGGCTAACTGTGATGCACATATCAGGGAAAGGGTAGAAACAGGTAGGTAAAGCAGTCCGATGGAGTATAGGTAACAAGCTGCTCCTACAAGAAGTCCAAGCACTATGTAAACCAAAGCACGGCTCCTAAGTGAGGTTATTTCGTCATCTCTTTGAGTTGTTGTATATGTTTTGACTGACAAGAGCTAATATGGAAGTGGAATAGGAAAGCCTACAAGCGGAACTACTGTTGCTAGCCATTTGCTGTTTCCTCCATTTTCATAGTATAGTCTGCCCAGAACTGTAGCAACTGATTGGCCTGAAACAACAAAGAATGTATAGATAGCCATCCGGAGCCACCGAGTGTAAGTATTAGAGGGAGATACTTTTGTTTGGCTGCCACTGACCCAATTTCTTTCGTCAAGATCTGTTGGATTTGGTTCTTTTTCCTGCTGAACTGGTAAGTAATGGAAAATAAGGTAAGAATAAAAGACCAGTAGGTTTACTGGTTTATGCTTACTCACTAATGACCTGTAGTTCTTGATTCCCCTTCATAGTGGAAGATGGAATCGCCTCCTTGGAGATGGACAAGGAGGGACTAACAGTGTTCTGAACAGATTCCAAGTATAAGGTATCTTATTATCAGTTTACTTGGTTACTAATGCTGCCAAGTGATTGCTTCTGTGATATGGGTGAGACATGCTGTAGCTATATATATTAAGGGATTCGGAATCGGTCACAGTCTAAGTTTTCTTTTAGCTACGAATTTAATTTCTTTTGTTTTCTACATGCCAAGATGTCACTATTGTTGATCTAGAGATGATTCGAGTCAAGTCAAGAATGAAATGATGTGTAGCCATTATTCACTCAGTAGTTTAAAGCTGTGTGGAGACACATGACCCATACGCTGATACGCATAAATACAAACTTAACACGTACGCATGCACAGAATTGTATGGTATTAGAGAAAGCCGAATGGTGCATTGAAATCCTCGTATGTTATGGCTAAGTGTTCTAATTTCATCAGGTCTCACTTACATTCCCAAAATGAAAATATTACAAAATTGATATGGTTTTTGTTAGATAAAATGTATGCTTTTATCATTCTGCATAGACGCTCTCGTTGTATATAGAGTTTGAGTCCACTCTGAAGCACTTTGGTGTGTTTCTACCGACGCTGACCGGATCAGCCGATAGGGTTTATCAAAAAAAAAAAACATAAAGTTTAAGTTACATTTTAAACAATCAACTTTTGTGGTAATATGCCGTTTCACTGAGATTACTATGTAAATTGGATAATCATAATCAAAACTAAACCAGAGTTACGTTATTCACTATTTATTTAAATGAAATATATTTCCTGTTACAATGATGCAAAAAAATTAACTCAGACTTTACTTGAGTTACATCAAAAACGTATTATGTTTGCCTCCAGGCCGGTAATATCAGCTTACTTTGATTGCCGACTTTGACCTTGTGCTCATTAGAGTGAGCAAGCATTGTCTACCTAACACATTAAGTTCGGAAATTCCACAGCTCCCATTAAACTCGAATTACCGTTGAAAGGACTACCTATCGTTTTTTGCTGATTAATGCTCTGTCTTCATCTTGTTTCTATTCCTAACTCGCTAACACCCTTTAGGGATACACCTTATCTTATTCCCGAACATGTTCTTTAACGAGAATGGGGAGGTTTTGGTTCAAGAGTGTTGTATATGTCCATATTTTTAATCCTTTTTTAGGCACAACACTACAAAAAAAGAGTGATCTTGCAACACCAAAAATTGTTACAATAATTTAAAATACCGTTGCAAATCATCAGGTTGCAACAAAATTGAGACACATTTTGTATTGTTGCTATTTGAGTGTTGCAAACTCACATTTGTTGCATATATGTCACAAAATTTACAATGAATTGACTTCTTGCTATTATGTCGTATTATCGCAACAAAACTATTGTAGTAACTTTGTTGTAAAATTGTGACATATATTTGCAACTTTAAATTGTTACAACTTATTGCGACATAAAACGTATAGCAAATTTCATTGCAAATTTCCATGAAGACATTTATTGTTATATGTGTTGTATTATTGCAACAATAATTATGCAGCAAAATGGTTGTATAATTGTGACGTTTTGGTGCAACTATAAATTGTCATAAAGAAAAGCTACGTAAAATATAAAAAAATATTGTTGCATATTTTATGACGATGATGGAATAAAAAAATGTTGCAAAAATTTCACTACAATTTATACTCGTCGCATTTTTACGACAAATATATAGGCATAATTTCATTGCATATTTTTAAGATTGCAATTCTTTTTGCAACATTAATTATAGAAACTATATTATGTTTCTTCAGCACATAAATTATTAATTTATAAATATTTATTTAATATATATTCTAATAATAATAATAGAAAATAACTTATTTTATTAAATAATCAAATAATTATTCCAGCAATGCATAAATTTAAAACCAGTAGAAAACCAACGATTCTTAAAAACTAAAATCCATGAAAAAAACTTAATAAGCATAAATAAAACAACTAAGCAAACACTTAGTTGTTAGCACGAGCTGTGGATAGATGAGGGATCAATATGTGGATCATTTTCTCCAACCCTTCGAGCTTGTTGATCCTCTCTTTGATTTGCTCATTCTCTTCATAAATCTCTTCCAGTTTTTGTTTAAGAGCCTCCTCATTTTCCACATTATTTTCAAAGATAGCTGACACTCCACCCTTAATGGAGAGTTCACTGAAAAGAGCTCCTAGACCAAACACACGACCATTTGTTGCCTCCACAATCTGTAATATATAATAAATTGTTAGTAAGACAATTTAGAATATTTGAAAAACAATAAACTATTTAAAGAATTTATTATGTTACCTGTAAATACATTTCATTCTTTTTTTCATGAGTTACCTCTTCCATTGCTGCGATTTCATTTTCAAGATCAGCTATCTTTTGCTCATATCCCTCGCTAATCTGCTTCGCCCTCTCATCAACAAAAGACCCATCTGGTTTTTTGTGAGTCTCTCGAAGAACATCTATGTATGATGCAGCTCCAGTTTTTTCTTTCTATAAAATATAAACAAAAACATTATAGTAAACTTTTAAAAACTATTAAAATTAAACTAGTATCACTTACTAAAAGATCAGCAACTTTGGCATAGGAACGTGAACCCGCTCGATGCTTATGAGGTCCCAAACCATTTCGGTCAGACATCCGGCTCTTGGAAGCTTTTTTGCTTCTCTCCTTAGCTTTTTCGGTTCCCCAATACTCAACGAGAGTTTTGTATTCATCATCCAGAATCCAATATGGCTGGATACCCCTTTCTTTGACTCGGCTAATCATATCAATTAGCTTTGTTGCAGCACATTTGTGAAACATGGTTTTCACCTCTAATTCGATTGTGGGATCCCAATCGAATTTCCTCTAAAAAAATATAAATTGAAAAATGAATATAGTTATAAAGAGGT
>NW_006238920.1:5889872-5891770 GCF_000375325.1 Capsella rubella | reverse complement strand
TTAATAACAAGCGATCAGTGTTATGCTTATTTATTAATACTATTATCAATAAAATCTAATAGACAAAGGCTCTAGTACCTATATAGCGAAGGTTTCTTTAGTATCCATCGTCAAAATACTAAAAACCAAATTAGAAAATAAACAAACAAGTGATGACCCTTACCTACCAAAAACTTTAACTAATATATAAAGCCATATGACTTATTATGAGTTAGGCCACATATAATATAAAGTAAAAGAACCATATGAATTATACGATGAGTTAGGCTATAATATATATAATCACGTACATTGATAATAGTTTTATTATGCATGTCCAAAAAATATTTACTTCTGCTAATTAATGAATATAAAATTATACACTGGAAAGAAAAAAAAACAATACCCGAAAAGTGTTAAACCATCGTTCTTTCACAGTGATCGGTGTAGTTGAATAATTCCGGTACGGACCATTAAAGTCAGATCGAATTATTGTTCTTATCTCACTGGTGATTACGGAATCATGTTTGAACCTGCAAATGAAATCAAAATAATTACATAAATGATACTAGACAAAAATAAAAATCCAAAATATTTATATTTCTTCATATATACCACAACGTTCCATTCATTCTCGTAGGATTAAGAACACCTAAAACATTGGGAGCACCTCCTTGGACTTGGCCTTCGTTTTCCATAGGATTCATCTAAATAGAAATAAGAAAAGTCAATACTAAACAAAAGCTTATAAAAATTAACAACAAAAACTGTATCGCTAATAAGCATCTATGAAAAAATTGTGTTTTACTTTTGGAGAAGGATTGTTTCTTGCGAGCGTACTGTATTGATAAAAGTAACTAAGTATATATAAGAAAAATAAAAAACAATCGTATCTTTGATACTGAATAATTTTGGATTTACCCAAATCTTCTAAATATTATCAAAAAGAAAACACAAGCGGGAAGAGGTGGGGGATATTCTTCTATTTCCCTCGTAAACCAAATGAAAACTTAAAATTATTAAGATATTATTTTTCAGAATTGTGTATTTATCCAAATGATATAAACTAGTGTATAAAATGATAAAAAAGAAGAAGTTTAAAACGAGAAAGGGTCATGGGTGATTTATAGTCAACATATGTATATTTTTTTGGCTTATTCACATGATTTAGTCATTTAAATAACTGTTTGCTAACATACATATGTGACTCTTTTGACTTATCTACGTATGTTAACATATATGTATATAAATGCATGCATATATATATATATATATATATATATATATATATATGTAATTTTGTGAAGTAGTAATTCATCATGATTGTCCCATATGGCTATTTGAATCGAAGAGTGTAATCGGCTCATATCTCGTGTCTAGAATTGGTTTTTTTTTTTTTTTTTAATCTTAGGCTTAGGATTACCATAGTTTGAGGAATAATTGTGTTAGGATTTGAATATGTTTCGTGAGTTTTAGCTTAAGTCATCTGTTTCATTAAAAAAAGTAGACCACATGTAACTTTAATATGTCCTTCAAAGAATTTTCTCTCAAGTCTAACTATGTGGGGGACGTACGTACATCTCTAGTCAATGGTCTTGTTCGTTAAAAAATACAACTATATTATAAAGTATATAGTGAAAAACTTGTGAAGTAATCAAAATAAAACCAAAACCAGTAACGTAGATAAATCTGAAGACAAAACAAAATTAAAAAACCTAAAAAGAGTATCAGTCTGAATCGTCTTCAGTTGTGTCAGAATCATGGGATATATCACCTGGATCTGAATCTAATTCTTCATCAACAACATGTTCAAGGGTACCAACGTGTCCTTGTTGATCAGCTAAATCATCGACTGTTAAGAATGGATCAGCCTCAACTAACATAGAATCATTCTCATATTGTAATGGACTCAAATCTAC
>NW_006238920.1:5885393-5889772 GCF_000375325.1 Capsella rubella | reverse complement strand
ATAATTTTCCCTCTTGGTTGTATCCTAATTGCAGCATACCAATCACCCTTCTTTTTGTTAAGACGAGGATATGATACAAAACATACCTGGTCTGCTTGGCTAGCAAGAATGAAAGGATCATACTGTCCGTATCGACTAGTGAAATTAACATCGGTAATCCCTGATTTGTTTCTTCGTATACCTTTACCCATTGTTGAATCAAACCAATTGCATCTAAATAGAACAACTCGGAGACCAACAATTCCCGGGTAATAGAGCTCTAATATTTCCGTTAAGATACCGTAAAACTCAGTTTCTTCATTAGAATCACAACAAGATGATCCTTTCACACAAACACCATAGTTGAATGTATTTCGATCTTTTCCGTGTTCAAACGTATGAAAGTTGTACCCTCGACTAAAAAACATCGGCCAAGTTGTTACTTTATTTGCTGGACCTTGTACCAATTCATGTAACCATATTGGATATACACTACGGTTTGTGTCGAGTTGAATCTGGAAGAAGATTAATAATTAAGTAGAGTTAATAATAAGCAAGATATATTTTTTACTTTTATAATTACATATATTAATTTAATACTTACATGTTTTTGTAACCATGATGAAAACTGCAACTCTTTTAACTCATGTAATTGAAGGGCATCGGTAGTGGAATATTTTTTTTTCATGTCCTCATCAAACAACCTATACAAGCAAGTAGAAAATTTGAGTATTAAACATTTGTAAGAAAAAAATATACCGACGTACTCTACGTTAACTAAGAGTACGTAGAGCATGATAAAGAGATATATTAGATAATTATTAAATCAAATTACAGAGATAACATACCTTTCAAAACGTTGCAGATAGCCACAGTTTAAAAGGACATATGAATGTACATGGTTGTAATCTTTAGAATTTAACCAAACATTCTTAGTCTTACCACTACCTCGTCCACCTTGTAAAAATATTTCAGGAATATCTGGAAATGAATAATCATATGCGACACCTCCGTCATCATTCCGAGTTTCATTACGACTCTTGGTTTGGATATGAGTTTCAAAATAAAAAGAGGTGAAATCTGAAATTTCTTCGTTCACATATTGTTCCACGATGGATCCTTCAATTTTTGCCTTATTTTTTGCTTTTTTCTTTAGATGATACATATAGCGCTCGAACGGATACATCCATCTGAACTGAACAGGACCACCCAGTTGTGCCTCATGAGGAAGATGAATTGTCAAATGCTCCATCACATCAAAAAAAGAAGGTGGAAATATTTTTTCCAAATTACACATAATAACAACAATGTTATTTTTCATAATTTCCACCAAATCTTTTTCTAAAGTCCGTGTACATAGATCACGAAAGAACAAGCTTATACCTGTCAAAATAAAAATTAAGTAATATAAAAAAACCTATAATAAAAATTCAACATAATTGGCCTTGATTTTTCTTTTTTAAGGAAATCATTAAAAAGAGACAAGCAACATACCCGACAATGCTTGATGAATATTGTTTGGTAGCAATTCAGCGAAAGCAATCGGAAGGAGTCTTTGCATAAATACATGACAATCATGACTTTTCATTTTTGAGAGTTTTACTCCATCAGAAGAAGAAATACTTGATGCATAACCGTCTGAAAATTTGACTTCATCTTTTAACCAATCAAAAAGACATTTCTTTTCCTCCAAAGATAACCTAAACAATGGAAGTGGAGCTTTTCCATCATCAGTCATATGTAGATCTTTCCGGTTGCAAATCTCTGCCAAGTCAATACGGGAATTAAGATTGTCTTTCGTTTTTCCTGGAACATTCAACAACGTGTTAATGATATTTTCAAAAACGTTTTTTTCGATATGCATCACATCAAGGTAATGGCGAATGAGAAGATATTTCCAATAAGGTAACTCCCAAAATATGCTTTGCTTGTGCCAATTATGGGTTTCACCATATCCCACTATTTTTGGAAGTCCTTCTCCTCCACAATCAACTGTTCTTGGTAAACCAGATACATGATCACTCCACAATTCCTCCCCCGAATATACTGCTGGTGGGTCTGAATTCTCCATTTTATTTTTTCTGAAGTTCTTCTTGTTACGTCGTAAAGTATGATCTTTTGGAAGAAAACGACGGTGGCAATCAAACCAACATGTTTTTCTCCCATGTTTCAACCAAAAAGCTCCAGTCTCATCCATACAATAAGGACATGCTAAACGACCATGAGTAGTCCACCCAGATAACATAGCATATGCTGGAAAATCACTAATTGTCCATAAAAGCATAGCTCGTAACGTAAAATTTTGCTTCATTGATACATCATAAGACTCAACTCCATCAGTCCATAAGCATTTCAATTCATCTATAAGAGGTTGTAGAAATACGTCTAAGCTCCTTTTTGGATGGTTTGGACCAGGAATCAATATCGAGAGGAATAAAAATTCTCGCTTCATGCACATATCAGGTGGTAGGTTATACGGAGTCAATATAACAGGCCATAACGAATAATTTTGACCAAACATTCCAAAAGGATTAAATCCATCAGTGCATAAACCAAGATAAACATTTCTAGGCTCATTCGCAAATTCAGGAAATACCTGGTTGAAATGTTTCCATGCTTCACCATCTGAAGGATGACACATTACGTCACTACCGTGGGTTGAATAATGTTCTTTGTGCCATCTCATTTGTGAAGCTGTTTTCTTTGATTGGTATAATCTTTTCAGTCGGTCAGCAATGGGCAAATAAAACATTCGCTGAAATGGAACTTGCTTTCTTCCTGGTTTTTTGCACTTTTGTATCTATTAGATCCACAAAATCTACAGCTTTCTCGGTCTGCATCGTTTTTCCAGAAAATCATACAATTCTTCTGACACACATCGATCTTAATGTAAGGCAAACCTAGAAATCTCATTAATTTCTTCGTGTCGTAGTACGAGGTACTGGCATTGTTATCTTCAGGAATGTAGTCTTTCATCATCTGAGCAATGGAATCCATGCATTTCTCTAATAAATTATAATCAGTTTTCAGAGTCATTAACCTAGACGCCAATGAAAATTGTGAAAGTCCTTCTCGACATCCACCATATATTGGATGCTGGCTTGCGTTTAACAGATTGAAAAACTTTTTGGCTTCTTCGTTGGGCTCTTCTTCCATATTCTGATTAGATGACGTACGTCCATTAAAAGCATCGGTAACCATCTCGAGATAGTTGTTTTGAACATGTGTAGAAAAATCTCTGAACATACTTGTATTTTCATCGATAGGACATGGTTGTTTATCAGCCTCATAGTCTTCTCCATGAGCAACCCAAACAAAATAGTTGGCCATAAACCCTCGGTTATATAAGTGGCCAGCTACCATCTCCTCAGACAAGGCGTGTTTATTCTCACACTTAATGCATGGACAAAACATTATCTTCTTCTGAATATATAAGGCATGTCTTTTAGCAACAATCATGAACTCTTTCAATCCATCTAGGAATGCATCGGAGACTAGATTGGTTGTTGGATCCGTTCTTGCATACATCCATTGCCTCAAAACATTATCGTTGTTACTCGAAGACATTTAAGAAGTCAAGAAATTCTGCAAACAAAAAATATAATTAAATAAAAACACAAAGCTTAAAAGCTATATATAAACGTAAAGTGAAAACATAAAAACTAATATTTGATTATGTTAGGATGTGATCTATTTTATTTTAGAGAAATATTAAGATGATCATGCATTCATATTCGATTTTCATGTTAATCATATATTAGGATTTCATAAATTCATATTAATATAAACAAGCAACAATCCATATGAGAAACAAAGCTATAATCAAATTTAGGGTTACATGAAAAGCAGTCCAAACAACAATCTCATATTTTAATGTTTCAAAATTTCGCATGAAAAGCAGTACAAACAACAATTTCATATTTTACGGTTTCAAAATTTCGCATGAAAAGCAGTCCAAACAACAATCTCATATTTTACGGTTTCAAAATTTCGCATGAAAAGCAGTCCAAACAACAATCTCATATTTTACGGTTTCAAAATTTCGCATGAAAAGCAGTCCAAACAACAACCTCATATACGGTTTCAAAATTTCGCATGAAAAGCAGTCCAAACAACAATCTCATATTTTACGGTTTTATAATTTCATATGAAAAGTACTTCAAGCAACAATCACATGTTCAAGTTTTCATGGTTTTAAGATTATAAACATGAAACAGTGGTTTTAGGGTTCATGTTGTTTACCTCTTGAACACCGATTGATTTCTGAATGGTTTAAGACCGGGAGCTATAGACCTCGGTAATTCAAGCAAGATCTACAATCGCCGTGAACCTCCTTGGAGTAGCAAGAGAACGTCGAGCTTCTTAGGTTTAAGGTTTAGGGGCGATTTTAGCTTTTAGCT
>NW_006238920.1:5654025-5885293 GCF_000375325.1 Capsella rubella | reverse complement strand
GATGCTTTATTCATTAGCTTAGACTCCTTTATATAAGGATTGATACAAGGGGTTATGAGTAAATCCTAATACAATAAGGAAAATATTAAACCTCCTCAACATAGGACAGATCGGGCTTGTGATGGACCGGGCCGGACTGTGCTTGTTATGACAATCCACCATATGATTTATAACAGTTTATATGTTGACAAAAGTTATATATATCGTATATGTTGCAATAGAGTAATAAATGTTGTAAATACTATGGCAAAATTGTCACATAATTTGTCACATATATTTACTATAATTTTGTTGAAAAATAGCCACGGTTCATAATCGTTGAATATTTCTTACAAATTTTGCAAGACTTTTTTATATGTCGTAAAAATATTGCTAATTTGTGATGAAAAATTGCAACTTAGACTTTTGTAGTTAATTGGCAATAAATTTGTAAGAAAATTGCAACATTTCATTTATTATTGCAAAAATATGGCAAAACCTGTTACAAAATTTTGACGAATACGATCATTGCAAAATTATGTTGCAATATCACTATTTCCTTGTAGTGCAAGACCATGATTTGGTTATCCTTAATTGATCAGTAACCCACACTTTCAATGTGAAATGAATTTTTACATCCTTAGCAATAAAAACCTATGGCTTGTTTGTGGCATTTGCTCAATGTGAAAATGTGCAATTCAAAAACTATGTTATTGGAATGTTGTGTTATTCAAGTATCCAGATTTTAACATAATCTTAGAATTGGTAATATAAACTGAAATTTCTACAGAATTTGGGCCTTTAATTGATAATGTATAGGGCCAGTGTTTTATTAAGGATCATGTTTGTTATAAACCTCAATCTAGCCCATACTCTATACGACAATAATGTAGGTGTTTTACTTATTATGCAACTAGGGTTTTAGTTGTTGTATATAATGATCTGAAACTCTCATAATCTCTTCTTTCATTTTCACTTCCGCCGTACTTGCTAGAATGATAAATTTTCAAATGCTTTCACTAGATCAAAAACAATTACTGTGAGAGATTAATCTAAACAAATTAGAGATACCGGAATCGGTTTCACATTCAGTAAAGGTACTTTCATTTGATTTTATGTACTTTCTTATAAATATGTGGATACATTTTATGTTCTTGTTATTGATTATTTGATTATAGATATTTTTTTCTTCCTTTGTTATTTTTGTGTATGTTTGTAATTTATTTGTATTGTTTGGATGTTTAGGCTTTGATTCCAGAATTGTAGTTTAGAAGATGATAAAAGTAAGATCTGGAACAAACTCGTTATATGGCTTTATCATCTTCTTTAGTATTGGTGCTAAATCCTCTGATTTCCCATGGGAATAAAAGAGAAAATCTGCATGGTTAACTATTTGGGTTAAGAAAATAAGATCCCTAACATTTGCTTTCTTATTTCAAATAAGTTATTTGTGTTGATGGATTTGTTATCTAATGTATTTAACTGTTGGATGTGCAGAGATGGTTTTCATTTGATATTTGGATGTCGAGGGATGGTTTTCATTTTAAATCTGCATTTTTCTACATGAAGTTAGGACTTCTTGAAAAGTTTCTTCATTGAAGGTAACTTTAAATCTATATTTGGTTGTTAATTCTCTTAATTATTATATATTTATTTCTTACAATAAAAAATGCTTCTTTTATGTTTATATGAATAAATATGATATTTTAATTGCTCCAGAGAAGATTTATTGATTTAGTTAAAACTCCAAGTAGTGCATGCATAAAATAAAGAGAGAAATTTTGAGAAATACACCCTTTTTGGTATACTCTTTATCAAATATGCCCTTTCATTTTTCAGTTTTAAAAAATAACCCTTTTTAAAGCTGAAAATTATTACATTTTATATGGTTTATAAGTTACTTCTGGATAATAACTTCAGGTGGGATACTCGATCCAAATATTTTTAAAGTTTTAAATGGTTTAAAAAAAATTTTACAAGATTTTTAAGAGGTTTTGAAAATGTATTTATACGATATTTATAAAATATATATATATATTTACATGTTAGAGTGAGTTTAGACCCTAAAAGAGATTGATGATGGTGTATGTAGTTGTTTTCTCTATGGTTACCACAAATAGATAGAGTTAGTCAAAGTGAAACATTAACTATGTATATAATAACCAAGCTTTGCAACTTCATTGTCTCTCACAAAGTCGAAAATATTCAGAAATATCTTAATCATTCTGGTTCATTTGCATCATCTAGAACAATCATCCTACAAAACTTTTGTACTTTTGAATGCAAATTGTATATTACTCCAAACTTACCTTTTGGTTATCAGACTACTTGTCGCTTTGCATCACTTCATTTGCTGACATCTTCAGCTGCTAGACTTCTACACTCACTTGTTCATTCCCACCTTGTACCACCTTCAACAATTGGGCTTCTATACTCACTTGTTCAGTTAACGTTGTTGTCGCCTTCAGCCTTTCAATTTTTGTATGCAGCCGAATTATTTTTACTATACATAACAAAAACATTACTAAAGAACTTGCCAAAAAATCAAAAGAATTAATTAAGATGACGTACCATTACGAGTGGATAAAGCAAAACTCATAATAGGACGTCATCTTAATTACTTCCATTGATTTTTTGGCAAGTTCCTTAGTAAAGTTTTTGTTATGTATAAATTGAACAAAACAATTCGATTGCATACAGAAATCGAATGGCTAAAGGCGACAACACCGCTGACTAAAGAAGTTAGTGTAAAAGTCCGACGGTGGTACAAGCTGGTAACGAACGATTGTGTGTAGAATTTCAGCAGTAGAAGATATCAGCAAGTAACGTGATGGAAAGCCATAACCAGTTTTGATGGATCAAAAATGCATCAAACTGATCCAAACATGCTCCAAGAACTCAACATCAAAGAGTCCAATCGGCGACAGACTAACCCTTTTTTTATGGACAAAACTAATTAAAGGGAGTTAAGCTGACTTTGACAATAATGTGGGATCAAAGATTGAAGTAATATCTAGTTCTTTTTTAAAGTTGTTTTACTTTGTGTAATGTGCATTGTCATATTGAGAGTATAAAAATTTATCAAAATAGTATTGCTCACGAATTATCCAACTTCAAAAGAGTATATAGCTAGATAGATATATATGCCCATGAGGTTTCATACAATATGACAATTTCTTTGTTTTGTTTCATCCAGTCGTTTGCTTTTCAATAAAATTATGTGTTTCGTTTCTCATAGATCAATACTTGCTCATATGTTCAAGTTTTTTAGTATGATTTTTTTTACTTTTTTTCTTTTTTAAGTACAAAATTCAATATTTTATATAAAAATCCAAATTATTATATTATGCTTCAATGTATTGTAAACATTGTTAAAATTACATAGTATAAAACTTAACTAAATCAGTTTGCTCCGTCATATCTTATATTTATATTGTTGAAAATAGTATAATAAAGTTTTAATCCATTTTAAAAATATGAGATTCAAATTCATCTCGTCATACAACACGTGTATAAATGTTCTTTTTAAAAACAAAAAAAAATTGTAATAATTGATTCCATAGCTAGTTATTTTGCATAATAACTTATCATCATTTGAAATCAAGAGTATATCTTTTTTAGTAAGACCAATGTGCGAGAAGAGACAACCCACTTTTTTAAAAAAATTGATTTAAATTTTAAAATATTCATTAAAGACTTAAAAAAATTAAATATTAAAATATGTAAAGGTTTTTAAAAGTTTTAAATTTCTCAAATAAAAAATCGGATTAAACCGAATAATATGTTTAAATTTGGACTGAGAAATCAAGTTTTCTGCTTATTTGTAGTTAGAAGCATATTAGCCCAATTTATAATGTTTCTGAATCATTGTATAAAAGTTTCTACCAGACGTGGGAAGTAATATACGTCCGTTTAAAAATATTCAAATTGCAACATATGTGAAAAATGGATTTTTATTATACATATGTTTGATGTAATAAAATGAATTTAAAAATAAATAAAAGATCATATAAATATGAAAGGAGAGAAGAAAATTAAAAATTAGAAAATGATATTAGAAAATAATGTTTCCCTTTTTTTGTTTTTTTCAAAAAGGCAAGTTTCCTTACTAACTAATTAAGTAATTTATGTTTCTTTTTTCTTTTTTAACTTAATATTAGCATGAAAGTTATAAGTTGTAACAAAATATTTTCAGTAAAGTGGTTTACGTTTAAATAGTCTGGTTAAGTGTTAAATCCGTTTAGGAGAGCCCTAATTTTGACATAAGTCTCGAGAGCAGTCACATTCTTCTCGCTTTTTGGCTCGTGTTCAGAAATGTTGAGTGTCGACCCACACCAAGGGTGTGGTGTCAATCTACACCAACAAAATTAGGTTAGGCGGTTTAATTTTTAAATCTTCGGTTCAGCTTAATTTTGGGTTTTGGAAGCAACCCTAGGATGACTTAAAGGCTCGATCAACTGTTTTCTTCTTCATTTAGGTGTTTTCTCGTTTCTTGAAAGTGGAGAAAAAAGAACAGAAAGTGAGAGTTGATCCAAAGTTTGGTTTTCAAAGGTTTGTGGAGTAATGTGGCCTGTTCTTGGGAGTTTTAGCAAAGAGAAGGAGAGTTTCGTGGCTGTGAGTATTAGGAGGGTTCTTTCCAATTAGGATGTGATTGCAGTAAGGCTTATTTGAGCAGTTTGGTCATTGTTTTCTGTGATTTCATTATTAATTTGGTTTATTCCTTTGTTTGTGTGATTGTTTTTATGTATTGGTGCATCTGTACGACCTTCTAAAAAGACATCATCGTTCCTGGAGTGCAAAAAAATGGAGATCCGTCAAGGAGAAGTGACTGGAGTGATGTTAGGGTATCGATGTCGATCGACACCAATCAGCTATGTCGCGAGGATGGTCGCGAGTGACAATCGACACAATGGTGAGTGTCAATCAACACTACGCGTCAATTAAGGTTTCAGGCGCGAGTGTCGACCGACATCAGTCCTCCGTAGGCGATTGAGTTTATTGTTTGATGTTTTTTTACTTGATTTACCTGAATGTGATTTGTATCGCTCTTGTTTATAGCCAAGTTGTTGGGATGATTGCCTCCCTAAGTATTTCTGGCAATACTTATGCATATCTTGTTTGTGATGCAAGTAAAGGCAAAGGGTGACCATGGAATTAAGGCAAGGAGAGAAGAATGATATTGGCACTCGTTGGATGTTTTGATTATTCTAAGACATTGTTAAGTTGTTAGGTTTTGGAACTTAGAAGCATGTTAGGATGACTATGCTATTTTGGGTAGTTGTTGGTTCTTTAACATTGGTTTATTGGATTAACATCTCTAATTGATCTTCTGCAGGTTGTTTGACTGATTTAATCTGGTTTAGTCAGTTTAATCTGGTTTAATAGTTTAATCTATTTCAGTGTGCTAGGTAGTGAGTATGGGACCATTAACTGGCGAATTAAAAAAAAACAAAGGGATCGTATCTTTACAATGAGGCTTAAGGAGAGGTTGTAGAGGGTCTCCTAGAGGTTGATGTGGCAGTTCTTGGGTTTTGAAGAAAGAGTTTGTTGATTTCGTGGTTATGGGTGTAAAGAGAGGTTGTTATGGTTCTCTTCTTCTCTGTCCTTGTCTTTCAATCAATCCAAATCAGAGGTAACTGCATGACCATGGCTGATCTGAGTATATTGAACATTCTGATGTGTGTTTGATCGGTGTGGATGGTTAGATTTTGTGTTGTAAAGTTTAAAAGTAATCTCTAAACCCTTCATATTCTAAATCGATTTTATGCGTATGATATTTTTAAGTAATCATATGATTGATTAGTTTACTTGTTGGGTTTAACGTTAACAAGGGGTCTTATTTGCTTGAACCCTAGACTTGGACGAGTTTGATCTCATATCAAGCACATACCACTTGTAGTTCGAAGATGGTCTCTGCATTGGTTTGGAACAAGAAATAATTAATACTTTGATTCTACATTTTTTTTTCACTCTTGCTCTACTTTTTCTATATAATTCAATCAAACCTTATTATATTATATTAGATGATGCATTTTATTGTAAAAAATGATTTTTTAATTCTTCTTTTTGCTCATCGTCACTTTTATTAATTTAATTTCAATAGAATATATTTAAAAATATATATAAAAAAAAAGAACATAACTATAGAATAAAACCAATTAAATTTATCAACATTCCCACAAAAAGTAAACTTCTAATAGAAAACTACATTAATATTAATTTTTATATATATATATATATATATATATATATGTATATATATCATTTTATCAAAGAAGACAAAGACAAATCTCAAGACAAATCTTCTTGCCAACAAATCATTTCACTAAAAAAGAAATTTTTTTACTAGTTGATATAACTTTTATGAGTGGTAATGCATAACAACTTTTACATATAAACATTTTATTTAAAAAATAGCTTTCAACTGCCATATATATATATATGGCAACCTGTTCAATTTAATTTGCAAATGAAACTAGACTGAGATTATTAACCAAACTGATATTTTGGATATTTGGTTTGCTTTTGGTTATGGCTACTGAACCGATCAACAACAACAAAATATCAGAAAATCAAAATACTTTGGCTCGGTTATCAGTTAACCAAATTTTAATTTTTAATTCTGATTTTTCTTTTAAAAACATATAAACAAATCCAAAATAATAACTGAAAGCCAACAAAACCAAATTAACCGAATCCAAAATAATTGAAATAAACGAACTACACAAAACCAAATTTTAATTTTAATTTTAGTTTGGTTTTCAAATTTCATTGAACAAAACCGAACTCCTAAAATAACCGAACTACATAAAATAACCGAATCCAAAATAATCGATATATTTTTTTAAAAAAAAAAAACAAAAAAGACCTCAAAATTATCCCTAAATAACCAAAAACGAATTTCTTCTCAAAACCAAATTCAGTTAATTTCGGTGAAATTTGAAAACCGAATTAAACTGAAAGCCAACAAAACCAAACCGGCTAAGTTCAACAACATTTTCAAAACTAAGAAAAAAAAAACCAAAAAATCCGAAATAACCGAATATGAAACTGATTCATGCTAAGACAGGGGAATTATGGCTCTTATGGGTGGCGTTCTATACAAGAGGGGCAAGGCTCTCCTTCATCAAGGGGCTTCGGTGCGTATTGGTAAATGGTAAATCAACAAAACATCTGGTCTGATCCTTGGCTCCCTTCTCTTCCTCCTAGTCCAGCTTCTGGCCCAGTAATTGATCCTACTATATATGACTATTGCTGATCTGTGGTTAGAAAATAAGATAGATTGGGATAAAAGTGGTAATGTTTTGTCTTCAGGTTGCGCTAGGCTTCCTCCTTCGAATTCCTCTCTTCAAGCGGAAGCGTTCGGCTTCCTTCATGTTCTGCAAATCGCTTGAATGCATGGTTACAGACATGTTTGGTTTGAAGGAGATAACAAAGAACTAAACTAATTTGATTCATTCAGGTGGTGATCATAATCATATTGGTACTTTACTTATTGACATACGATACTGGATGATGAAGCTTCCCTACTTGCTCTCTTGCTCATGTTCGAAGGGATCAAAATGCTGATGCCGACAAGTTAGCACAAAGGGCTTTTCCTTCTAATTCTTTGTTCCAAACTTTTACAGTACCACCTCTGTGGCTTATTAACTATTTGTATTAGCCCTGGGCACGAAGCGGATATTCGGAAAATTTGTGATATTTGTGATTTGCTTCGCTTCGACCGAATAGTTGATTTTGCTATTTGCTTCGCTTCGTAAATTTTCGAGTATTCGGAACTTCGAATATTCGAATATTTTTCGTAATATTTGCGAATTACTTGCTTCGCTTCGCTTCGACCATCTTTTTTTTTTTTTTAAACTAAAAACATATAGTACACAAATATAAAGTGCAAAATATAAGATATTAGAGGTTCTTGTTTGACATGTTTTCAAAATAAGAAGAAAATGTAACCACCGTCCATAGAATTCTCACATTTTATTTTTAATATTGATTTTTCTAATAAAATTTTATTTGCTTAAGAACAACATTTAGCAAAAAAAACCAAAAGGACCAAAATATAATAATTTGAATAATAAGCCTATAAGATATATATCCAAATCTATAAATACACATATATTATATATATTATAAAATAATTTATATTAATACATATATATAAATAAACGAAGCGAAGCGGATATTCGGCACTAAGAAAATCAATATTTGTTATTTGCTTCGGTTTTTACGAATACTACATTTTCATATTTGCTGCGGTTCAATATCTTATACATATTTGAATTTTTCGAATCGAATCGAAACGAACCGAATCTAACGAATATTTTGCCCAGGGCTAATTTGTATGACACAGTTTGATTTTAATATAAGAGCAAGGCGTTAAAAAGAAGAAAAAAATGAAACTGAAAAAAAATTGAAATTATTCTCAATCAACCTCTTGTAATATTTTTTCATTTTACAAATTTTATTCTCTCGAAATCTCAATACGTACGTGAGAGACGACTTGGCCTGCATTTAAGCCATACGTATGTTGTGTGTATCAAAAACCAAAACAACCTCATCCTCACTTAATTTTTATTAACCCATGAAATGATTAAAAAATAAATATATTAATTTAACTAAATAATTGTGTTAAAAAAAAAAAAAATTAGAAAAAGGTGAAAAGATTTGGTTTTTCTATCTTCTTGTGACTGACGAAGGAAGAAAAAACAATGGCGATGCTTCTACAAGTTCCTCCTTCTTCTTCTTCTACCTTGTTGAACACCACAAACCCTAAAATCAGATTCTTCTACTCTTCAATTCGAGTTTCTTCAACGAGATTCAGATGCAGAGCCGTTCGCGAGAAGGCCGAAGAGGTTGAGAAGAAGAACGTTTCTTCTTCTTCTTCCTCTGCTGAGGAAGTTACCAAGAAATATGGACTTGAAGTTGGTTTATGGAAGGTCTTCTTTCTTCCTCTTCAATTTCATTCTCAAGTTGTTGTTAATTCGTAATCTTGATTGTATAAGTTTGAAATTGATGGTTCTGTCTCCAAATTTTGGGATTTGTAGATTGCTGTAGAAGCTTTTTAAGTGTAGTAAATTTGGTGTTTTTGGATGAATATATAAGCAGATATGATTGTTTCTGAGTTCAATGATAGGTTTGATTTAGACAAATTTTGGTGGGTTTTGAAGCTGTGGAGGAAGCTTTAGGTGTACTAATTGTTGTTTGTGAGTTCAGTGATAGGCTGATTTAGACAATTTTTTGTGGATTTTGAAGTAGTGTAAGCTTTTAAAGGAACTAAATTGGTGTTTGGGATGAATAGTGTGAGCCGATATGATCGTTTCTGAGTTAAAAGATAGTGATTTAGACTAGTTTTGGTAGTTGTAAAAGCTCTGTGTTCTAAATTGGTGTTTGGGGTGAGTAGTGTGAGCAGATATGATTGTTTCTGAGTTAATTGATTGGCTGATTTAGACTAGTTTTGGTTGTTGTAGAAGCTTTTGTTTACTAAACTGGTGTTGTGGATGAACATGTGATTTAGATATTGAGCTCTAAAGATGAAGAAGGAGTTGATGGAGAGAATAAGAAGAAGAAGTCAAAGACAGATGAGGCTAAAGAGTTGCTAGCTAAGTATGGAGGTGCTTATCTCGCCACGTCAATTACTCTTTCACTCATTTCGTTTTCTCTGTGCTATGTCCTTGTCACTTCCGGTGTTGATGTTCAAGCTCTTCTTCTCAAGGTTTCTTTCACTTCTTGATCATACTAAGTTTTATGTTTTGTTTTTTTCCCTTGTGGATTGAGTGAAGCTGATTTCGATGTTTTTGTTTCAAGGTTGGGATTTCGACTAATGAGACAGGAGAGAAAGTAGGAGCCTTTGCTTTGGCTTATGCAGCGCATAAAGCTGCATCCCCGATAAGGTTTCCGCCTACCGTGGCTTTGACTCCTATTGTAGCCAACTGGATTGGGAAGAAAGTGGACAAAGAAAATGAATAGTATAGCTTATTTTGGAGGTATTGAAATGTAGATGTTATACATATTATAACCACCATACCAAATCATACACATTTGGAACATTCTTGAATCTTAACTTTTCTACTTTCTATGTAATATGATGATGAGTTAGAAAAGATACAGAACCAAAGTGTGGTAGAATACAAGTTGTGAAGTATAGCTTTAGACTTGTCCATTTGAGATCTCTTGTTGGTAGTAGATTATGACTTTACCCTTCACCTATCTGTACACAGCTGACTAGAGGGTTGTTAATCTTACATTCTTACCCATACCAAACTGATACAAACCAAACAAGAAAACCGAATTTTAATAAATTTGATATTTGGAGAAGGTAGCTTGCACGGTATATCGTTTAGGATATGATCAGTTGAGGTTAGTGAATAAAATTTGTAGGAAGATTCAGATAGATGAATATGTGACGAAGCTGAAATTGAGTTACATTCCAATGGTTGTATTAATTGACACAAAATCATATATTTATGATGATGAGGATCAAGAATTCAACTTGTGTCTTGGTTCGGGTATATGCGAAGATGCATAAATGCTCCGGGACTACCTTTAGTACAAGATACAAAATGAGAGACATATCACAATTAGTTGCATCCTTTTGCATGAAGATTTTCCGGGTCAATTTGAGACACCAAGATTATAGCGAAAGTGGTGGTCAAGATCAAAGCCAAGATTATGTGTTTGTACTTTGTACTATGTATAAAATTAAAACTTTTGATTGATATTATATAGGGTGGGCCTTTTTATATGGGTTGGGCCTGTTATTAACCTCAATATAACTAGTATTCTAAACGACAGTAGTACATGTATTTTATTTGTTATCCAACTAGGGTTTTCGTGATTCTATATAAGGTTTTGAAATTATCATAATCTCTTCTTTCATTTTCGTTTCCGCCGCAGTTCCCAGAATAATAAAATTTCAAATCCTTTGTATAGATTAAAAACTATTTGTGTGGGAGATTAATTGAAACAAAGAAGAGATTTCGAGTTCGGATACACATTCACTAAAGGTATGTTCATTTGATTTTTATGTTTGATTATCAGAGACGTGAATAAAGTTTTGTGTTCTAGTTATCAATTTATGGATTTTTGTTTTCCTTATTCGATTATTTGTCTGTTATGTTGTATATTATTTGTATTATTCGTTATTTGGCTGAGATTCATGAATATATAGTACAAATGTTAAGAAAATTAGGTTATATACAGATTTATACTATAGATCTACTACCATCTCATTGAACTGATAATGAGAATTGGAGCTTTATAAAAAAGTAGTATCACTACCACAAATCCTTTGATTCACTAGGGGAATAAAGTAGCAAATCTTCATGCTTACATATTTTTGTTTAGAGACAATAATTTTTCAATGTCTTTTTATTATTATTTTTTTCTTATTTAATTGTTTAATGTTTAGGGACATATTTATTTGGATACATATCCATATTTATACATGAAGTTCCAAAGCTTGCAAATTTTCTTCATCGAAGGTAACTTTAAATCTATGTTTGGTTGTTGATTGTCAACTACCGTATATTCATTTTAGATTGAATTCTTTTGTTCAATAGGAATATATATGAGATTTGATGCTTCAAAGAAGATATATTAACACCAATTAAAAATTCTCGTGATGTACTTATAAAAAAATTATATTTCAAATTATTCATTCAAGATAGAAATAATCTCTTACTTAGAGTGTCTTATATAGTAATATGGAATGTAAAAATAAAATACTTAACAAACAAAGATTTCATTAAAATGGAAGTAAGAAATTTTTGAAATCTTATAAAAATAAAATAGCAAATTAGTTCATAGAGAAAAAAAAACACATTATGATCCATTCACTCTAAGAAAAATAATTAATAAATGTAATATATAATTATTATCCTTTATATATGGAGGATAGTCTTATTTGATCTTCGAGTTCTGTTTAAAGCATATTATAAAGAAAAACTAAACACAACCATAAAATTTCTAACTTGTAATTCAAGGGCCCAAACTTGTAAGCTAAACAACTGTGTCATAATTCCTAATACTTAAAGACCAATTTTTAAACAATGTCTATAAAAGTATAAATTTTTGAGTTGTCGCCCTTAAAAAATATTTCACTAATTCCATTTCAACTCTTGCCACAATATTCTTCACCTCTAGTATAATGTGATGAAAAATACTATGGTAAAAGTTGAAATTCAATCAGGGGAAAATAGTTTTGAAGGATCACAACTCATAAAATTTATGAATTTAACAATGATGAAAATTTTGTCCTTATGAATTAAGACTTTATGGCAAAGGTATATAGTTTGTCTTCTAAGTTTAGGCTCTTAAATACAGCTTTTAGCGTTGTGTCTATCTCGTATTGTGAAAGTATGAATGGTTAGCTGATTAGTACTGCTTAAAATTTAATTCTGAAAAAAAAAATCATCTCTTTACTGAAAAATATGTTATTGAAGAGGATCAATGATTGTGTAAGCTTTGTTTTAGCAACCCAGTTTATGTTTTTGGGTTGCTAAAACATAGCTTACAACATCTATTGATCCTCAAAAAAAATATTTTTCAGTAAGCATAGATAATCTGAATTTTTGCTTTTACTAATTCAGCATATATCTAGATTTGTTTCTTCCGAGAAAAAGTATGTAGCTATCAACACATTTGATAAGTAGGTTTAAATAATAAATATTTAGTTAATTATATTTTACCATACATAGTGTGGATCTTTATTTGTTTATATAAACTTAATAATCTATTTTTGACATGTGTCATAATTTAATTAATTGAATGATTAAATTGTACTATATATATCACTAATTAAAATGTTGACATGTGTTAGAGGTTGTGGTTAAGTTGATTAAACAATTTGTGGTGATGTGATACCGTTTTATTTTGTGGTTATGCAAGAAGCTCTCATGCTTAATGCTTATTAAGAATGACGAAGAGGATGACAAATGTTGGTAATATAAAGGTTGAAGGAGTTAATTTTGTAAATAATAGTTTTTGACAATTTGTGGGTTAAAGGGAACATAAGTGTGGCCAAATTTTGTAATAAATAAATGTTAAAGATTAAATTTTGTAACTTAAAACTGAATTTTTTGATTTATTTGAAAATTTCAAAATTTAAAATTCAAAATTTAAATTCAAAATCAATATAAAAATTGTTAAAAAAACAATAACAATATAAAAAATACTATATGTATCAAATCTGTTATTGCGGGACCTATCCAACGAATTTATGCTATTTTATATATTTACTATCTCATTCTTATTAATGTAATTCTCATATTTCAACTACTATATTATTCTCCAATCTAACACATCATTACTCGTTAAAAGCCTTTAGTACAACATAATCCTCATATTTCAATTACTATATAATTCTCCAATCTAACACATCATTACTCGTTAAAAGTCTTTGATCATTTCATTATACAAATCATGCAAGAGAGGCTATACTCTGATGAGAGACCACAACCATCGCAGAAGGAGATGTTTCTTTAACCATTTCTCACTCTCGACTCTTAAGCTTTTGTTCTCACGTGCAAACAATTCATCAGTGTGAAGACTAAACCGTTTTCGAGTGTTCGATGAGAAGGTGGAACCAAATCTTTGATAGTGTTTGGCCTCTAAATCTGTTATGAAGTTCACGAAATCCGTATAAAAAGCGTGAAACCTAGAATCATCGGGCAACTCCCGTGCATGTACTAGAGGTTGTTATTGGTTTATTGATTTGTAAATCCATATAGGATTTGTGAATCTTTATTATTTATGAAATCAAAACACATGAATTTTGAAATAACATGTTTTATCTTTGGATTTGAATCTTACACTATCAAATTCTTTCAAATCCAATTAAAACATACTGCGGATTTTAAAATACAAAAAACAAATCAGTAAACAAATAACATAGGATTTTAACTAGTATTTATAAATCATAAACCAATAACACATAATTTTGATAGTTATTTTAAAATCAATGATTGAATAATATATGATTTTTGTTTGGATTTCTAAATGCATTAAACTCCTTGAACCAATAACTCCCTAAACCTTAAATTGTATACACTTCCCACATTAAACTCTATCACAAAATGGTTAGAGTTTGCAGATCTGATCTATAGGCCTCATAACAGTTTATCGGCCCATTATAGTATTGGGCCGTAACGTTATGGTCTCCTCTATTGCTTTTGCTTGATCCACCCCCTCCCCCTTTCCTTCATCGTCACTTTAGTTTCTCGATTTCTTTTACTTTCTTCCATGGCACGATCAATTTTTTGAAATTGTAACCCTAATTCTAATTGATTCTACAGCGAATCGACCAAGCTTTTTAATTAGGGTTTTTCTCCCCAGAATCTGCGGAAAGCAGGATTTGCCCTAATTTCCCGAATTCTCAATCGATTTCGCAGAGACATTGGTTGGTTCGTGGAAGAGAAATCGAAGATGAAGAAGTACGGATTACAAATCAGAGCTCCTACCCAGAAAAAGCAATCATCATCTCGACCACCACTACGACCCGCTGCTTCGATATTTGGTGAAGATGAAGATCACGATGTCGAGAAGGAGATTTCTCGACAAGCTTCAAAGACTAAAGCTCTTAAAGAAGTAAAGCTTTTCTTTTTCTAATTCATTATTCTGACTCTGTTCTGTTTTTTTGTTCTCTTCATTAGTTGATTTGGGTGTTTTTGTGTTTGGTTTAGATTGAGGAGCAGCATAAGAAAGCTTTAGAGGAGGATCCTTCTGCTTTTGCATATGATGAAGTTTATGATGACATGAAACAAAAGGCTGTTCTTCCTCGAATACAAGATCGTCAAGAGCGTCAGGTAATTGCAATGTTTATGTGTTTTGCTATAGGCTTGAAGCTTGTACATAGCTTAGAGAATCCAAATCTTTGTTTCCATGTGGTCATCTAAGAATCTAAGATCGAAATATAGAAACCCTGATGCTTGTCCCACTCCCTTTAGAAACCACCAAAATCTTGAGAAGAAACACATCCTGTAATACCCTAAAATGCTAAAGCGTAGATACTTTGTTTAGGTAGAGGAGGAAACCTTTGATACACTCACATCTAATAGTTTCGTATAGTGTTGCATTAGCAGTAGGTGTTACACTTTTAGTAGATTTCAGCATGATTAAGAGCGTCAGGTAAATTGCTTATCTCTGGCTCTGGGGAACAGTATTTGCAATGTTATGTGTTTGCTATAGACTTGAAGCTTGTACCTAGCTTAGAGAATCCAAAACTTTGTTTGCATGTTGTTAAGAGTAATATACGATCTGTGGTCATCCAAGATTGAAGTATAGAAACCATGTGCTTATGGAGTTACAAAGAACCTAGCTTGTCCCACTCCCTTTAGAGACCACCAAAATCTTGAGAAGAGACGCATCCTGCAATACCCTGAAAGTCTAAAGCTTAGATACTTTGTTTTAGTTAGGTAGAATTGAAATATATGATCCCCTCACATATAATAGTTTCTTACAGTGTTTCATTAGCAATAGTTGTTACACTTTTAGTAGATTTCAGCGTGATTTAAGTTGTTTTGCTTATGCCTTGTTTACATTGTTTTGTAATTGCAGCCAAGGTATATCCAGAATTTGATGAAACAGGCAGAACGTAGAAACAAAGAACATGAAATAGTTTATGAGCGAAAGCTTGCGAAGGAGAGGGAAAAAGATGAACATCTTTTTTCAGATAAAGAAAAGTTTGTAACCGGTGCTTATAAAAGGAAACTCGAGGAACAGAAGAAATGGCTGGCAGAAGAAAGGTTGCGTGAACTTCGAGAGGAAAGAGATGATGTACGTTATGCTTCCTCTTTCATTATATATCATGTTTGTATTTCTATCTCACTGGCTTACTAAACTAGTGGTCACCAGGATATCCAGAGTCTTAGTTTTGTCCTTAAGTAGCTCTTGGTTAGGAACTGTTTCAAGGTAGTTTAAATTATGGCAAAATTTTCTTCTTAGAATCTTGTTACTGGTTGTGGCTTTTAGTGCATGATGGGTGGGTTTAGAAATCACTTAATTGTCTCAGGGTTTGTGAACTGAGTCAAGTTAGTTTTGTCGATCCCTGCTTTGGTCTCTGGTTTGATGGTTGCACGTGCTAATGCTTGATCACAATCTTTTATTCGTACCACCTTATTGCACGTCGTGACCGCCAGTACATGATGGGTGGGTCTAGAAATAACTTTCTTGTCTCTGTATATCTTAGCAATGGGGAGAAAATATAGGCATTTAGCTTTGATGAAATTTTAACTGATTTGTATTTATAGCTATAACTCATGTCAACTCTTTTCCTTGGTTTTCATCTTCTGTTAGGTTACAAAGAAGAAGGACTTGAGTGATTTCTACTTCAACATTGGAAAAAATGTGGCATTTGGAGCTCGAGATATCGAAGCTAAAGAGGCAGAGATGCTCGAGGAACAAAGAAACGCAGAGAAGCTTGAGGAACAAAGAGAGGCAGAAAAGCTCGGAGAGCGGAGAAAAGAAGAAACAAGCAAAGAGAGAAAAAGGAAATCACCAGAGAAGGAAGAGACTCCTGAATCTGGAGATATTAGATCAAGTCGAACGAAAAGTATTGAACCACAAGAAGCAGAGCAAGCAGTTTCTGAAAAGAAGATGGGTTCAGGTGATACAGAAGAGAGACACTCATCAATCGAAGAGGCACCAAAAGAAGTGCAGAAAGCTAGTAACGACCCCAAGAAAAGAGAGGATGCGGTTGCTGCTGCGAAACAACGGTTCTTAGCCCGTAAGAAGGCAAAGCTTGAAGAATAATTGTGCTGTTGCAACTTGGAAGATTTCAATCCAACGTTACTCTTTGGTGAACTCGTCTCTCTTGCTGATATCCACCACCTCTGTTTTATTAATGTAACTTTTCAAGATAACGCTTCTTAGGTCCTTTTTTTTTTAATTAAACAAAATGTCCTAAAAAGTTAAATTGAATAGTAAATAAGGAAAAAACCTAAATAAGGAAAAGTTGGAACTTGATAGATTAATTATAAAGAAAGTCCCAACACAAGTTGAAAAGGGTTTTAAGCTGTGTTTCTTCTCGACAAATTGTTTTGAACAGAGAAACAATTCTGATTAACTCTTACATAGAGGAGATGAGACCCTCGGCGTTAACTTTTAGTGCAAGATTCGATCCTTCAACCCCATTAGGGTTTTTGGATAAAGCCCTTGACTTTATCGAGAAACAGAGCAATTTCCTTAGGAAAGACACGGCTGAGAAAGAGATCACCGACGCTGTTACAGCCGCGAAGGAGAGGTTGAAGAAGGAGGTGGAGAAAGTGAGACCCACGACGGTGCCGTTTAATACAAGTTTTGATCCTACAAACCCATTAGGGTTTCTAGAAAAAGCGTTCGACTTTATTGGGAAAGAGAGTAATTTTCTAAGGAAAGACAAAGCTGAGAAAGAGATCATCACTGCTGTTATGGCCGCTAAGGAGAGGTTAAAGGAAACAGAGAAGAAGAGTGTGAATCTTAAGAAGTACGGACTGCAAATTAGGGTTCCTTCTCAGAAAAAACAGTCATCGTCTCGACCACCACTTAGAACTGCTTCAATATTTGGTGAAGACGATGAAGACAACGATGTAGAGAAGGAGATTTCTCGACAAGCTTCAAAGACCAAGGCTCTTAAAAAGGTATGTTTACGGTTTGTCCTAATTATACTGACTCTGTTTTATTATGTATCCTTCAAGTTTATTTTCTAAGTGTTTTGAATGTGTTTGATGTAGATTGATGAGCAGCATAAGAAAGCTTTGGATGAGGACGCTTCAGCTTTTTCATACGATGAAGTTTATGATGACATTAAACATGAAACTCTTCTTCCACGAATCCAAGATCGCGAAGAGCACAAGGTAATCTACTCTCTTACTCTTAATACAGTTTCTTATGGTGTTACATTCTCTATAGTATTTTTTGCTTTATATATATCTCATTTGATTTACTCTTTTGGTTTTTCAATTGCAGCCAAGATATATCCAGCATTTGATGAAACAGACAGAACGTAGAAAGAAAGAACATGAGATAGTTTACGAGAGAAAGCTTGCGAAAGAGAGGGCGAAAGACGAACATCTTTACTCGGATAAAGAAAAGTTTGTAACTGGTTCATATAAAAGAAAACTAGAGGAACAAAAGAAATGGCTAGCCGAAGAAAGATTGCGCGAAATTCGAGAGGAGAAAGATGATGTAAGTCATATTTTGTGTCTATCCTAAACGTAACTAGTGCTTTTCTAGGATCCTAGTTTATGTTCTTTTCTTCTTATAACCTTGCTGGTGTGTAGAAGTCATTTGGCTTCTATTGCTTTTTAACTCGTATCAGCTCTTTAACTTTGTTTTTTCATCTCTTGTAGGTTATAAAGAAGAAAGACTTGAGTGATTTCTACTTCAACATTGGAAAAAATGTGGCGTTTGGAGCTCGAGATATCGAAGCTAAAGAGGCAGAGATGCTTGAGGAACAAAGAAATGCAGAGAAGCTTTGGTGGATTATTAACTGATTTTGTTACTATGGCTTTTTTTAATAACTTATATCAGCTCTTTAATTTTTTTTTCATCTCTTGTCGGTTACAAAGAAGAAAGACTTGAGTGATTTCTACTTCAACATTGGAAAAAATGTGGCATTTGGAGCTCGAGATAATGAAGCTAGAGAGGCAGAGACGTTTGAGGACCCGAGAAAAGAAGGGAAAAGGAATGAGAAGAAGAGACAATCACCTGAAAACGAAGTGTTGCCTGAATCTGGAGACATTGGATCAAGTTGTAAGAAAAGTGTTGAACCACAAGCAGGGCAAACAACACCTATGAAGAAGATGGATTCAGAGAGAGTCTCAACAATCAAAGAGGCAGCAAAAGAAGTGCCAAAAGCCAGTACCGAGGATGCGATAGCGGCTGCTAAAGAACGGTTCTTGGCTCGTAAGAAGGCAAAGATAGAAGAATCGTAGTGCAACATTGTAGATTTCAGTTAAACACTGATTACTTATTAAACTACAGATGAATTACAGTTTCACCAAAATGTTATATAGACCAACTTCGATGTATTCGGTCTTGTATGTCTTACATTTGGTAATCAAAATTGCACTAGATTCACAAATTTGTAAAATAGACGGTGTACAAATATCATAACAAAAAGTAAGAAAAATAAAGATTCCAAGAATTTTCCAATATTAAAAATGTAGTTTCCTCAAAGTATCATGTTATTAAAAAAAATGGCCATATCTCAAAACTCCCATATATGTGTTTTGTATGAAAGAAAGTTCAAAATTTTGGATGTAGAAAGTGATGAGAGAAAGTTCACAAATTTTGTAGACGAGAGAAAGGACGATGAACAGATTGTGCATACCATATCAAAAAGTAAGTAGTAAAAGAGAAAATGGTTTTCGTATGAGGAGATCAAAAATCTTGTTTATCTCGTGGGCCTAACCGGAGATCTAGTTGTTCTCCTTCTTCAACTCTTCTTTCCAGGGCCGGCCCTATGATAAGGCAAGTAAAGCATGAGTTTTAGGCCACATTGATTTCAGTAAATTATCAAGGCCACATTTTTTTTTTTATATAGGTTTTATTATGGTTAATACTCCTATAGTCCTATATATTATTAATTAATATATACTTCATTATCATCTGTTTAGTGTCAGATTCTTTTATTACTTGAACTTACGTGGCCTCCATATATAATATCGTGGCTTTCTTTCATCAAATGATTACAGTCCAGTTCGTTTTTTTTCTAATTGTCTTAGTTTCTTTTAGTTTTAGTTATTATCTTCAAAAACCTATAGTATTACAAAAAAAACTTGGAAGAAATCTCCACTTCTTAGTATCCAACGAATTTCACTGGAAAATTTATAAAATGTTAGCGTATAAAATTATCTTTCATCATATACAAGCACATTGAGTTATAATATAGTTTCAACATATGTTTTTGGGAAATAAATTCGGATCATATTGATTCTAAAAAGAAGTATATATATATAAAGGCCACATTTTTAAAAATGCTTTAGGCCTACGATGATCTAGGACCAGCCCTGCTTCTTTCATTCCTTAAATTTTTTCGGTCATTTTGTCCTCGGATTTAATCTGTTGTTTTACTTTATAATTATCCATTAAGCTAATATATGTTGGATAATAGCCTTCATTCTTTACATTAAATGTTGCAGAGAATATCCCATTTGACAATTTTTTTTTGCAAATATAAGCCACTGAAACAAAACAAAGCATCTGAGAGGGTATTCTTGTCATTTTGCCTACCTAATATGGCATCGCAGAAAATACTTTGGGAAAAATGGCATTTTTAATTTTTTGAGTTTCAAAAAGGACAGAGAAAAAAATTCCCAAAATTAATGCGCATTTATTACAAAAATATTTATTTGATTTTTAAAAAAACATTATGTTGGAGGAAAGCTTTGAACACGGATTATATTGACACAAAAGCAACTATACATGGATTGTATGATGGGATGGGTTTGAATCGATATTACTAAAAATTATTAATCTTATAATTCAAAACAGGTTAAAACTTCATCATACTATTTTTTAATAACACCAATATAAGACATGTCCAATTGAACTGATTTAATTAAGTTTGATATTATTCTGTTTTTAATGATTTAAAAAAAAAATCCAGCATAATAGAAAAAAAATTGAGTCTAAGAATAAAAAAATAAAAAATTTGTCCCGCAGCGAATAATAATTTTATGTTTTAGTATTTAAATAAAGTTTGTGTGCTAGTTTTGGAAAATGAGAGAGTGTATGATAAATGTGGAAGAAAATTTAAAATTTATAAAATAATTTATAAAAAAAAAATTAGAAAAGATATTTTCTATGACCAAAAAAGAAAAAAAAATATTTTTCAAAATGTAAAATTTCCAAAAAGATATTTTTCCAAAAACACAAATATATTTTTCAAAATGTAAAATTGAGATTCAACTCTTTTACTGAGAAACATAATCACACCTTTGTTTCTCACCTTGGGCCTCGAATTGCAAAGAGAAAATTGTGTTTATTTGGGTTATTTAGAAATTAGGGCTTAATTGTGTGATTTGGGAATTTTTCGATTTTTTGATTCACAGACAAAACGCTTGTTTATAAATAACGAATGGAGTTTAGTTATTTCGGTTTATGATTCTACGATATATGTAAATTGGTTTGGTTAATTAAATTTGATATTCCTATTTAAAATAGTCAAACAAAACTACATTATTTATTCAGTTAGGCAAAGTTTAAATAACAAAGGGTTTAATTTCCAAATTTAATCTTTTGACACTCTGATTTCCGATTTCTTCATCTCCGATAAGACACTCTGATTTCCGATTCCTTCGATTGGCTCTTTTGAGGTTCGTCTCTTTCGATTCTGCTCTAAGAATTTTGATTCCTATATTTGAATTTTTGATTCCTGGGTTTGATTTGTGATTTCATCATCTGTGATTTACTCATACAGTTGGTAGTTTGAATCTGCTCTTAGATATATCGAATCACTACAAAAGATTTGGCTCCTTCTTCTTCGTCTAAGCCATGAATGAACTCCCAAGCGATGTCCTAATGAACATTTTCTCAAGAGTTCCTGGAAAGTCAATAGCTAGGTTTCGTTGCGTATCAAAACTCTGGGAATCCATACTTAACCATCCTGATTTCTCCGAGTTTTACTTAGCTACATCTCATACTCGTCCACCTCTACTCTTCTTCACCTTAGAAGACAAAGACAACTTCTTCTTCTTCTCCTCACCTCACCCTCCACACGACGAGAACGCGTCCTCTCTTGTACCCTCCCGTTACCACATTCACCATAAGAACACTCCCACTACTCTTACAGCTTATCTTGCTTCACCACTTTGTGGATTCATCTGTCATCGTGATTGGGGAAGTCATGATTCCTTGGTTGTTTGTAACCCACTCACTGGAGAGTCCATACCCTTACCCAAAGTAAGTTTGAAGAGTAATAATACTCAGACAAGACCTTATCTTGGGTACGATCCGATCGAGAAACAGTTGAAAGTGTTGTGCATCAAGTCCGATAACCTCCCGTATCGGTGTGATGAGCATCAAGTCTTGACATTGGCTGAGAATGGAAAACGTTTGTGGAGAACGTTACAATGCAAACCACATTATCCTATATCTGATGGAATATGTATAGATGGTTCTTTGTATTATACAGCTGGGTTCGCTATGCGGACAAGGGTTTATGTAATAGTGTGCTTCGATGTTAGGTCTGAGGAGTTTAGCTTTATCAACATTGATGAAAGCATTTTGATGACTACTTCTTGTACTTTGATCAACTACAAGGGTAAATTAGGTGCACTTCGGTTTACATCTTTCTCTCCGAAGCGTTTTGAGTTATTGGTTTTACAAGATGCTGAGAAACATGTATGGTCCAGAGGTATCTACACATTGCCTCCTTTGCAGAAAAACATAGAAAAGAAAACACAGTTAGTTATCGTTGGTATGACTGGTGGAGGTGAAGTTGTCTTGGCACCGGCTTGTCTGGTAGACGGATTTTACGTTTATTACTTCAACCTTGAGTTCAAGAGCCTCAGTGGAGTTGACATACAAGGTTTTGGGATTTCTAAGCGTACGAGAGTTTACACCTCTCTCGACTATGCTGAGAATTTGAAACTTATGTAAGTGTTCAACTCTTGTTTTAAAGCTTTTTTAGTTTATTCTTTCAGTTGATTAGTGTCTTCTATATTCCACTCTTTTGTTCAAAGGACCGAGTATGCTAGAGGAGCCAACACATTTTCTCCGCAAGGGACGCTGTTTCAAGTCGAGTCTGCCACTGAAGCTAGCAAGGTAAACTTTTTATTAGGGAAAAGTTGAAGAAGTTAAGGGTTTCCCCTTGGAAAATGATTAGGTGTTGTCCTTGATAACATCGTTTGAGTCTGCCACTGAAGCTTGCTATGTTCTGTGGCCATTATGTATTAGTTTTTAGTAAGCTAGTTTTTCAATAAAAGGACAAATCACACATTTGGTGAAAGGAAAGAGGCAAATAGCAATACGGTACATTTTGTGAGTGTGATCAGCTTATATATGTGTATTCTAAACCGTGTTATCTTTCGTTGTTCACTATGCAGTTATCAGAGCCAACTTGTCAAACAAAGAGAAAGGTACAGCCAGTTACAGCGTATCTTGGAAACCCACTTGCGGTGCACATTTGTTGTGCCATTTGAGGATATTGATAATTTTCTTGTCTCCTTTAGAATGATCAACTTAACAGCTACCACTTGTAAATTATGTCTGCAGCTTTTCATGGCAAGGAATTGCACGGATTATTCCACAGCCGAATTGGTGGACACATTCATCTTTTAACTGATGGGACTGCGACAAACAATACATCTACTAAGATCTTCGATAGGATTTGCCTCCACTCTGAAAAAATATACCTAGGCAAAGCCAAGGATCGTTATTGGAAGTTCCATCATTTAAAAAGATTTCTCTAAATAACATTTAACCACAGCAAAGTTGTATTTAGTATTGTAGTTAAATTTAATTTATCATTACAATAAAATGCTCTTTATGGACTTAACACTGGTTCTGGTTTAGCAAAGTAACAGCTGAATCTATTAATATGAACACGATGATGCTTCTTCTTATTCTTATCCTTGTTCCAAAACTCCTCCAACGAAAACGGTGTAAAAATCTAAGGCCTTGTAGCTAAACTAAAGATGACCATTTTAATAGTGTCGCATATGTACTCATCTGTTTCTCTATTTGTATTATGTTTAACTACAATATGTTTCCAATTTCTTTTGAAAAAGTTAAAAAATGTTCTGCAAAAGAGAGTTGAAAGGTTTCTGAGTTTTGACTTTGCTCTCTCTCTCTCTCTCTCTAAATGTAGTAAGGCATATACTTGGGAGTTGCTCTGAACTTTTGATAACCTCTAACCACTTTGTTCACTGCGTTCAGGAAGTCGTCTCACTGCCTTTCTCCCAGCTCTGATTGCGTACAGCCCGGCTTCTATGCAGGAAATAATTGCTAGGATCCTAGTTTATATATGTCCTTTTCGTTTCTGTCTTTAACTCTTAAGTAGCTCAGGTTTAGGAATTGTGTCAAGCTAAGTTCGCTTAATCGTTAGATCACAAACTTATATTGTTACAACCTTGCTTCTGTATAGAAGTAAATTTCTTGTTTTAGTAGTGATTAGGAGATTAGCTTTTTGAACTCCTATCAGCTCTTTAACTTTGTTTTTCCATTTCTACTTCAACATTGGAAAAAATGTGGAATTTGGAGCGCGAAAAGAGGCAGAGACGCTCGAGGAGCCGAGAAAAGAAGGGAAAAGGAACGAGAAAAAGAGAAAATCACCTGAAAACGAAGTGTTGCCTGAATCTGGAGACATTGGATCAAGTGGTAAGAAAAGTGTGGAACCAAAAGCAGGGCAAACAACATATGTGAAGAAGATGGATTCAGAAAGCGACTCAACTATCAGAAGGCAGTAAAAACAAGTCCCAAAAGCCAGTACTGAGGATTCGATAGCGGCTGTAAAGAACGGTTTTTGGCTCGTAAGAAGGCAAAGATAGAAGAATCGTAGTGCAGCATTGTAGAATTCAGTTAAACAATGATTACTTATTAAACTACAGATGAATCACAGTTTCACCAAAATGTTATACTGTATATGAAACTGAAGTTGTATAAAATAGTTTTATTTGTGACTTAAATGTCTCTTATTTTTGTGGAACAACTTTGATGTATTCGATCTTTATGTCTTACATTTTCGTAATCAAAATTGCTCATAAGAAGGAAAAGATAGAAGAATCGTTGTGCAACATTGCAGAACCTTAGCAAATTAAAACGTTATATAGTATTGAAGTTGTAAAACTATGAATGCGATGTATGATCCATACACATGTATCAAAACCGCCGGAAATATAAAGAATGTTTCTATATTACATAACCAGAAACTAAAGCTAGGATATTTCTATTTATTCTACTTCTTAACAATTCCAGTTTCCCAATTTCGATATTTTTGTCTCTTTACAATTCTTGTTTATAGAACATTTCCAAAACCATATAACTCTCTCCACCCTCTTTAAGTTTTTCTATATAACTCTACGTTTCATATAGTTTACCCCAAAAACCACACAAAGAGGATTCACCAGAGCTTAAAGAAAAGAAACAACGATGAAGAAGAAGGAAGAAGCAAAAGAAGAAGGCGCAGCACCAAAATACAAAAGGATATGGGTTGCTTCTTCAGACAAAAGAAGAAGATGTATAATCTCCTTCGTCCCCGTTTTAGTTTTTCTCATAATCTGTCTCTTTGTACCTATCATCAGCTATGTAGTTATCCAACCTCGAGTTCCACGGTTCGTGCTCGAAGATCTCTACGTTGATTCCCACTCCAAAAACTCTAGTGTAATTGTAAGTATTCTCAAATTTTCCCTTTTTACTTGTTGAATAAGTTAAAGAAACCATTCTAACCCTAAAAATATGATTATTGGTTTCTCTAGGTGAAACTGTCATCGACCAACCCAAGCCACAATACCAGTGTTAACTACATTAATATGAATCTACACATACGAGTCCTAGGAGGGTTTGAGACAGAGAGAGTTTTCTTGGGAGGCACGTTTCAGCAGAAGCCACGCAGCACTAAGACTTGGGAAGCTGTTGTAGCGAAAAATAACGACACCGGAAACCCTACCGGGGCTTTTCTTGTGAGACACGGTGAGGCCAACGGTGATGTTATCGCGGATATGAAGATACAATGGAAGAGAGGGATCTTCTCGCCATTAAAGTTTGGTCTGCAAGTAACATGTCCGGTTTTGCTCAATTTGAAAGATTTAAGCTATGCAGATACCATACGAACGATGTCTACTTGCTCTCATCACTTTCAGTTTTGAAATCTTGATTCATAAAAAACATATATATGGTGGAGTTCTGAGGAAACTACTCTATTTTTAATATTGGAAAAGACTTTGGAAACCATTCTCTCTTTATTTTTACTTACTTTTTGATATGGTATGCACAATCTCTTCATCGTCCTTTACTCTCGTCTACAAAATTTAAGAAACTTTATTTTCTATGCTAATGTATTTTTATTACGGACTGAGAGAGATAAAGATCAAAAATACATCGAAGTTGATCACTACACTAGCTAGCTCCATGACAAGACTCGACACCATGGAGATTTTTCTAACGACTTGTTAGCCGTACATTCGCACGCTCGTATTAAATATAAGCCAACCGCGGATGTTAAGACCAACATTATTGGTGGGATTTTAGAGGTAAGATGATACATTCGCACACGGTGAGACCAACATTACCTCTAAAATCCCACCAATAATGTTGGTCTAAGAGGTTAGAGTTTAGCAAATTAAGTATTAAGATGATATATTAAACGTTTTCGATCTTGGTTCTCAACTATGAAACTATGGAAAACTACGAATGCAGTGAAGAACAAGTCGTTCTTAACAGAATAGACTAAAGCCAAATACTATGGTTAAGAGCCTGATTAATTATAGTAAACAAATTTCTCAAATATATTATTATTTTGAGTAATTTAATATTTTTGGATACATTAATTCGATTACATTTGTACTATAAATAACAACTAATATTTTAGTTTTTTTGGAATACTTTTAATATTTTGGATATTTCTTTTTTTAATACAAATATCTCAAGCTAAACTAAAATTTAAAAAATACTCAAATAAATTTAGCCCTCTTGTCGAAATAAAGGATACTTGATAGTTGAAACCATGAGGGAAGAATCTAATAAAAACTGTTATCCCAAAAGGTTTTACATTGCAATTTTGTATTCACTGGATTACCAAAATTAAATAATTATATTATATGCTTGCAGAATCTTACGCACTTTATATATATATATATACTTTTAACATTTTTTTTTTATGTTAGCTCTTAACTCAAGTAGGGTTGGGTATTAGCCAAATAAATTAACCAATGAACGTAAAAAAGATTAAAAATAAAAATCAGAATTGACCTTTGTGGCTTCTTCAATCAGTCTCTTGTCGCTTAACGTTACACTCGTCTTTTCTAGTTTTCTAATCTCTCTTACCCCTTCATTGCATCTTCCAGGCTGTTTCATCTTTCTTTGACATCACTGTATCGGTAACGATTCGACCACATATATAGACAGCGACATACTTAAATATTTTTATTACTTAACAGCAAGTTTTACAATACTTTATGGTGTTAGCTTTGATGTAAACAATTAAATACAAAAGCATAGTATAGATGGAATAAATTGGATTTATAAAATGCTAAATTTGTATCCATTAGGAGTGGTCAGATGGATATAACGTAAACACTCATTATTTAGATTCAGTATTAACTAAACATTTGATGTATGAAAGACCCTAACCCGAAATCTAAAAATTCATCGGAGAAAACATTTCGACGAGACTTCCGGCGAGAAATCAACTTACCAAAAACATACTTAAAAACATGCTTAAACCATTTCAAACACATTTATAACAAACATAACTCCATACAATCATTACTAAGAACACATTTACCTCAATGTGTTCCTTATAGATTTGGAGTCTCGGATCGACAATCATTCATCCGCGTCTTAATGCCCACGATCCAGCTTTCATAACTCCAAAGCTCACATTACCGAGCATCATCTTCCTCGTTCACCGATGACCATCCCTTATTGTTTCTTAGTCACACAACCAACCATCCCCAAGTGACAGAGTAAACAATAAGAGCTACCAAATTCAAAATTTGTTTAAAATTGGTGATGGATGAGATTGATCACAGCTAGGTTAAAGAGTGTTAAATTCAATAATTTCTATCTATATGTTTAACATGTAAAATTTGAATAATTGTAATGGTTAAAGTGAATAAATTAGTTTGTGTATCGAACGCTTTTTTATCTATATCTTATATTAGTGTGAATTAAAGAAAACAAAAAAAAAAAATTTTTTACCGTGGATTGGTTATGATTTATGAATCCTTTTTACGTAAAAGTAAATTCGATTTACAGCAAATTATTGTCCACTCAGAAAATAGAACAAATTAAACCATAGACGATCTAATTTATTTGACTTGTAACATCTTTTCGAACGTAATTCATTTTATTGTATGAAAAAAATATAATTATTATTACGTAAGAAAAAATATTTCCATGAAATTATAAATGGTGGTAAATCAGTAAATTAGTTAATCTAAAAAAAACAGTAAATTAGTTTAAGAAGTAATCGGCCCAAAAGAGTAAGCAACCGACGAAGCAAAACGGAATCTGAAAAACAAATTATTAAAAGGAGATCTGAAGTTATTTTATTTGGTATCATCGGACGGCTGAGATCTGATAACATCAGACTGACACGTGTCAGTAGTACTCCAGGTATCATTCTCTCTGCCTCAAGTGACATCAGCCGATGGTACCCTCGATACGGCGCCGTCAAAGGCTAATCCCTTTTAATTTAAATGTTTGTTTTGCCTGTAATAATAGATTTGGTCGATGTCAAAAAAATAAAAATAAAGATTTGGTGATGGATTTGATACTCTAATTAAATTTAAGGTAATGCCCATATTTTTTCAAGTTAATAGTACATGTAATGTAATTTTTATTTGTTTGGATATTTAGAAAGTGAAATACTTTTTAATATAATAATTTAATTTTTTCTTTCAAATATATCACAATTTTTTATTTTTTCTAAAACTAACACAAATTTTGATTTTTTCAAAAATATCATAAACATAAAAAAATTAATTTTGATGACGTATAGTTTTCTTTTATTATGTTTGGGTTGATTATTTATATTTAGGTTATAGTTTTTAGGGGTATGATTTAGTATTTAGAATTTAGAAATGAGTTTTGAATGTCAAAAAATTAAATCTTTTTTGTGGTATTTTTGATAAAATCATATTTTAATGGAATTTATGGAAAATAAACTTCATAATGATATTTTTGAAAAAGATTCATTTTATTGGTGTTTAGATAGAAAAATTCCCCTTTTGAAAATCCAAATTTTTTCAGCTCTAAGAAAAAGAAAAGGGTTATAAATATTTAATATAGTTATTGTTTATAAAAAAGTGGAGGAAAAAATGAAACTACACACTTAAAACATGGGTTTAAATATTGGTAATAATAGAGAAACACCATTGATATATTAATAACTATATGTGTAATGTGCAATAATGTGCTGTTCATGAAATTAAACATGTTAATTTTTTCACAAGGTTTATTATAATGCAAACTAACCTACTTGTCATCTGCTTACGATATTTATCATATCTATTAACATAAGTCCACATTAAACCACATATACATACATATTCGAGATTTATAAGTTGGGTCGCTAAAATCTCCAAATCTTGTGAAGGCTTAGGAAATAATTAGAAGTGGACCAGAACTTTGAAATCTAGTTATATATACTTTGAAATCTAGTTATATATACTATATATATACTAGAACATATAAATCATATAATATACAAAAGTAACCAACAAAATATACCTTTTCTAACAAATAAAATGATTTATGAAATAGATCCCATTCCTCCTCCATGTAGGCTTACGCTATAAATTGGACTGTCCCCTTCTCATTTCTTCACCACCGCAGTAAAGAAAAAAAAAGAAAACAAAACAGTTTATATCTTTCTCTCTATCTCTCTTGTTCAGTTTCTCTCTAAGTAATGGATTCATCAAGAAGTCTTGTGCTACTACTACTCTTCTGCCTCTTGTTCCTCCACGATGCTTCTGGTCTCTCACTCTCTCTTTCACTCTTCTAAAATCTCTATCACTCGTTCTTAGCTAGAACTATCATTTTAACTTGGTTTTGGTTTTATTATCTTACTAGATCTCACGCAAGCTCATGGCCACGTTACTTCACTTCCCACCCGCAAGGTTAGCTTCAACTTGTACTAGTACCTCTAAGTATATCATGTTCATACATATATGTAGTCCAAGTCCAACCACTGTTTCATCGCTTTAGTTTCCATGTTCTACACGCATATACATATCTAAGTACTATGGTGTGCAAGTGTCAGTATGAAATATATTGAAATGGTCTTTACTTTGGCAGATGATGATGATGAACAAGGGTAGTGAAACTGTAGGAGCAAATGAAGAGAAAGAAGAGAAGAAGATCAAAGGTTTAGGGCTAAATGAAGAGCTAAGGACCGTTCCTTCAGGACCTGACCCTTTGCACCATCATGTGAACCCACCAAGACAGCCAAGAAACCACTCTCTTCTCCCTTGATCTCACCTAGCTTGTTGCTTCTACTTATTTCTTAGTATTGTATATTATTAACTCTTCTGATGTTTTATCGGTTTTATCATCTGAGGAAACTTTTTCTTGTGTTTGTGATGTATTCAGCTTCGTTTGCTTAAGCTTTGTTTCATTAAACTGAATGTAAGATATGCACTACTTTTTGTTGCTCACCTTATCTCTCATATGATCATATAACGTTTCTATTTTACTCCATATAAGAAATTATGGTTTTAACGTATGAAAAGACAAGTATATATCTCTACAAGGCAATGTACCGTTGGGAGAATTTATGAGTACTTTTTGCAATTGTCAATGCAAATAATTAATAGAAGTGATAGTCATAATTAACCATACAATGATGATGATGATTTGATGATGTGGTGGTAAGAGATGCTAAACTAACAAATCGTGGCTTTGGGGCTATATAGCTAAGCTAGTGACAGGCAGTGTCAGTGTCAAAAAGATGACCATTTGGTGTACTCACAACTTCTACCGGAGGATGCAACTGGTGGAGGAAGAGCATCAAGAAGACGACACACATACTTGAAAAGGTTGTTGTTATGTAATAATAATGATATGAAAATATATATATTTGGTGATGGCGTAATAACAAACCTAGAGAGGTAATTATTATCCTTAATGATACCAAATCTATATGATACGATATTTTGTTTTTTTAAAAGAGTCTCTGACACTTTGAGATGTGACACTGGCGATTTCGCTCACGTACGTCACTACCTTTCCCACCTCAAATAACGCTTACGGCTTTATCCATTCATTTTTATATAATTTTAAGTTCTTTTTTTTTTTTTTTGTTCTTGCCAAATCTAATTGATTCTTACTAAATCGATGTAAAAAGAAGTATATAATTGTTGTCATAACAAGTTTATGTTCTTACAATTTGGATATTTCCTCCTATGTTATCCCAAGACTTCTTGTTTTAAAAAATTATCTAACTTTCTTTTGAATCGTATGAATTAGAATTTTATAACATATATCTTCACATAATACTTAGATAATTGAAAACCAGTTATTTCAAAGAAAAGAAATTGCTATAAAATGCTATAAGAAAATAGAAACAAGACCATTTCATAAAATATCTCATTTTAATTATTACTTCTAGAATTTAAAATTATTAAACGTACATACCAAGGTAATATTAAACTTTAAATTACCATATTGGTTTTTACAGAATTTGAAGAAAAAATTCCGTCATCAATGGTGTGAATGGTGATATAAAAATAAATTCAACTCAATTCATGAACTTTTTTTTATTTATCAAATATATATGCATGATATGTTGGATAATATGAAGATAATGTATTGGTGATTTGAATATATAAAACCATTCGTCGAGAGATTAAACGTCATATTCACGACCTGGTAATTTGCGTAGCTAAGAATAATTTTGAATAATTTTGTAAAATTTTGGTCTGAGGTATTTTTAATGATTTTAATAAGATACTTGTATGAGACATTTAAAATTTTACGAAAACAGTTCATAGATATGCTATATATTATTAATAATAATAAAAAATAAAAAATGTTATGCTAGTGGAAACTTTTTTTGACATGTTAATTTTAAATGTTTTACTATCAAATTTCAATAACTTCTTCAAGCTTTTTCATAATCATTTCATGTTTTCAGTAGTTCAAGAAAATCATGGAAAAAAAATCAACATTACCAACCAAACTATCATTTAATACCGTCAATGAAAAACAAATGTTAATAATTTCATATACTAACCCATCATCTCATTTTCATTTAAATAAAAGTTTCAATTATTTTGTTATTTTCATAATATTTGATTAAATTTAAGTTATTTCACCTTATTTTTTGTTGCTATCATTTAAATATATAAAATTGTTTTGCTTATGAGTTGCTGAAAATCAGAAACAAATTTATTGTTATTCATCGAAAAAAAAAAATTGAAAACAAATTGTTGTTAAAAAAAATTGAAAACAAATTGTTGTTATTCTATATTCATTAACAGTGTCAGTCAAATTTACATTAGCCATTAGCCAATATCTCATGTGATTTGGTTTTGGTCTAAGCTTTTGGAAATTTGGTGTTTCAGTTTTATAAAATTTTGTCGGAATTGGATCAGGTTTGGTTAGAAAACTAGTTAGGTGTTATTGGTTTGTGAGTTATATGGTGTTTTAATGACTTTAGATGTTATTCAATCAAGATTTTACTAAACTCTTTCGAAGTTTGGTGTTATTAGTTATTGATTTGTAAAAATTCATTCAAAATCTTCATAAATATGACGTTATTAGATTCAGAGTTTTACTAAGTCATTAAAAATTATGTGTTATTCAATTAAAACCGAGTTTGAGAAAACAAATCTGCCAAATGTAAATTGAGGTTTTAGACTGATTCGGTTTGAAAGAATTTTTCCATAACAGTACAAAGGCTTTTATGTCCACTAGAACACTGTTTGGTAGTGCAATGTGCATGGCAAATATAAACATAAAGGAGTCTACAACTATCACAATACATTAAAAATTCACGTCGACACTAATATACTTGTTCATAATTCAACCACGCTTACAAATGATATATCATCTCTTCTTTACACTTATATAATTCTTGATACTATGTTTCACAATCTACCCAAGAATTTCTTTTCTACAAGCCATGATCTCTTGATTCTCTGATGAAGCCTTGGTCACACATATCTAACGAGCTTTACGGGAGTTGTTAATATTTCTAACGAGCTTTAGGAGAGTTGTTGGTGACACACGTTTTACGCTTTTGCTACCAGATCTTCTGTCTTTGTCCTCCGTGAGTCCCTCAAACAATGGTGTTGGATTTGGAATTATCTTCAATTCATTTTGTAACGTTTCTAATGTCTAATTTTGATGTGATTGGAACGGTATTTAATTAATTGATTAAACATCTTGAATAATCAATTTCATGAAGAGAAGCTTTGTAAAGATTTGATAAAAATACAATAGATATCTTACTTTGTTTGTCCTCCTATTGAAGTAGATTTCTTGATTATTTGAGAAAAAATCGTACTATGTAATCATTTTTACAAGATTATTTTCATTAAGTATACCTAAGTTTCTCGGAACCTCGCCGTAGCAAATTCGGACATAAGTACCATAAGAACTTGTTAAAAATTTTATGTTTTCATTATTCGGATTAATTTCTTAACTGGGGTTCAAATCATTTTGTGTATTAACTTTGCGGATCACCATTATCGCTAAATTAATTATTTTAAACGCTTTCATTAATACTATTTTCAAATTATTCAAAACACTGAAATAATCTAAATGAATAATGGAATAAATTATAATACAAATACAAAGAAGACATATTCTAATATTAGCTTCATGTAATTCTTGAAATACACTATATATAGAGGGTTTATTCAATCATTGATTTGTAAATCTATATAGGATTTGAAATTTTTTGGTTTATTGGTTCATAGAATTTAATTGATTTGGAAATCCATACAAAAATCATGTGTTATTCAATTAATAAATAAATATCAAAATCAGGTGTCATTAATTCTATGATTTATAAATACTAGTTAAAATCCTATGTTATTTGTTTAGCGATTTATTTTTGGATTTCAAAATCCACAATATGTTTTAAATGGATTTGAAAATTAAAAATAGAAGGATTCAAATCCAAAGAACAAACATGTTTATTTTGGAATCCATGTGTATTGATTCTCATAATCAATGAAAATTTTCAAATCGTATATGGACTTACAAATCAATAAATTGATATTGAAAAAACTATATATGAATTTTAAATAACATATTTTACTCAAAAATTTAGTTATTCTAGTTTTCACTTTCAAATCTATTTACTAAAGTAGATTGTTAATGGGATTATATTTTTAATAACATGTAATACTTAAAAGGCATTTCTAGGAAATTTCATATAACATTAAAATTAGGTTCTAAAATGTACTTTCTCAAATCATAATATAGTAAGACTTCGATAAGTGATAATTTCACAACATATATTAAAATCAATAAAAATAATAATCAATCATTATGAATTCTTGTAGGTTTAATTATACCATTATCTACATTCTACAACATCACAAAGACATGTGTGACCACATGAAACACATCTTGGGTGTACATGTGTATCACCAACGTCTTCATGTTTCCCCATGGTTCGAAACCTCTTTCATCTTGCGACTATCATTTTTTGATGTGTCATCATCATTACCATCATCTTCAATAATTGTGATCACATGATCATCATCATGACATTTGATCGGCCGGACACTAACAATACTTTTGGCACTTGTTTTCTCGGGTAACAAATTAGGTCGTTCAATCTTGTTCTTAAACTTTGCAGCGGATGCTAGTTCATGTAAGGATTCCAAGATTTTCTCAGTCAGATTAATGATATCGATGAGTAAAGAGATCGCGGTCAGAAGTGAGATCAGTTCTAGTGGCTCAACTTCTTTCAAGATGCCTGAATTAAGCAAGTTGGTAAGAGATTTGCATGCAGATCGTGCGTTTTGAACATGGAGTTCACAAGAAGATGGTTTGGTCATGTTCTTTAACGACATTGACATTTCTTTCATCGCTTTGCCAGATTCCAAACTCATTCTTCTCAATGGTTCTCGTAGTTTCTTTTTTATATCAATTGATACCTAATAAGTTATAACAAAAGGATGATTCAATAAGGTTTCAAGATAGATAGATAAGAATTATTAATTTAGACAAATTAAGTTGCATATGACACATTATATATGCATCAAGAACATGATTTTAATTTCGATTTTACGACGATTTAGTGAGTTAATACCTTAGTATCATCATTAAGATATGAATTGAGAGCATGGATACGGTAAGCACATTGTCGGATTAGTTCACCAAGAGCTAGATATTGTTTCCAAGGGTGTCGGAATCTGAATTGGCCGTGACCAGGTTCCCATTTTGCAAAATTAGCCTATACAAGAAAACGACAAAAAAATACATGGTGGAATGAGATGTAGTGGTGAGAATAAAGCAAGAAGTGAAAATTTTCAGGGTTCACCATTCACCACTAACCAAAGATTCTTCATTGCTTTTTGAGTTGAGAACACTTTTATAGTTGTCAAAATCATTTTTTCGTTTGTCAACCTCTTTGGTGTCATCATTTCCTACAGCTTCACAATACTTGTCCCCAAAACCTGCCAAACTCTAATTTTTATTTTTCTTGATAGTAAGAGAATAAATATTAAATTTCATATCATAGTTGAAATACAATGTCATATATATTTGGAATTTAAATAAATATTAAAATACATAGGAAAAAATATATTTTGATTTCAACTTTGTAAACTATTTCTTAAAAAGTAACATAGCTGATTGAAAATTTCATTATACCAAAATTTTAAAATACCTAGAAAATAAATATTTTTATGTCAACTTTGTAAACTATTTCTTAAAAATTTGCATTCAATCATGGAAATTGTTTATAAATTTAAGTGTGGTTGACACTTGACAGAAAAAAAATTTACAATATTCAAAAAAATGAAAATGTCAACCGCTATATATATATATATTTCTTTTCATAAGTATATCAAATGTCATTCCATGAAATTATTTTTTAACATCTTTACAAATAAAGAGTTACCAAGGAAACATAAATCTCTAACATGTTTATATTTGTTAAAGATCATTATCAAAAATATCCTTATCAGTCACACAATCACCACACAAAATAGAAGCAAGTATGATAAAACTTGAAAACTTTTCCAACGAGAAAGAAGCATGACCAAGTGGCAAAACACCTACCAAGCAAACCAACCTTAAAAAAAAAGTTATACACTTCAAATCAGAAATAATAAAACATGATGAAAGGGAGATATAAATACCTAACAAGAAAAAGGAAAGTTTCTCTAAGTTAGAGGCTAGGAGTGAATGAAGATCTTGGCCAGCCCAAACAGGACAGACAAAGATGGAGATCAGGACACAACTAAGTCCTCCGATGATCACTGTTGAGATTCTCTTATGGGTCAGCATTAGAACCTGTTCTTCTCTAAACCCCGACACTGATATCAACGCAAAGGTGAGTATGAATATCAATAGACTGTAATCGTATCTCGCCTTCACCCGTGGGAAGAACCTCACAAACGTTGACAACGCAGCTATATATAACACCCAACCAAAGAAAAAAAAAAAAAAACATTAGTCCGAGTACTGATCAAACTCTAATTAGAGTTATAACTTTTACATTTTCTGGTACGTTACATATAAAATATATACTTCAAGACTCAGTTCTTGTGTTTATATACAACTATACAAGATACTAAAGTTATAGTTTCATTTGAAAAGTAAAATGTTACATATCTTTCGTTTTTTTAACCGCTTAACTATATATTTACAAAAACATATACATATATATAAGACTTAGTCGTCCTTATGGTTATACATATAAGACTTAGTTGGTATATATTAATATACCTTGTACAAAGACAAAGATTGCGAGAAGAATGGGTTCTCCTGTTGCACCGGACATGCTAGCCAAGTGATGAGCTCCGATACCAAGCCCTCCGGCGAATAGTGTTGCCGCCACTCTGTTAAGTCCTTTACCAAGCGTGGCCCCTGCATATAGATGTACACACATGACACACCAACTAAGTTTGTTATACACAAGATAATCATGAAGTCTTTAACTATAACAAGTGATCATGATGCATGTTGTTATCCAAACTTTGGTTCTTGTAATATTTACGTGTTGCATGGCATGCATGCAACGATCATGAAGGGTTTAATTATAAATAACAAGAAGCTTAAAGTAAAAGAATACGAAGACGGACCAACAGAGAACTCGAAGACAACAACAACCGTCATAACAGCCCACATTGCATTAACACCGAAGCTGTCGTAGAGAGGTTGGTAATAATAGAAAGAAGAGACTAAGGCAAGAACCAGACCAACTTTAAACGAGTGAACAACTCTCCTCGGGTCTTCTTTTGCCACTCTTCTCCCTTCTCTCACAATCTCTCTCACTTTTTCCATATCTGTCGATTTGTCTCAACAAACCTTTTTGATTATCAGTTGTTAGAGAGAGAGAGATAGGGAGAGGGAGAGTATATATGAGAGATGTTTGTGTGTTTAGGCTTTATCACATGTTATCATGATGAAGTATATTTATAAGGAGAATGTAACGAGAGAATCTGATGAACACCTTATAAATTAAAATGATATTAAATTATGTATATCTTGGCTTTTGTAGACCACTTATCAAAAGAAAAATATCATGTATCAAAAGAAACCTATATATATCACGTGTTTTCTTTAATTAATTTTTGGGTATTAATATATAAAATATTGGCTTTTATATTATATTTTAATCAAAAACATATTACTTTTTTGTTGTTGTTAGGATAGCTAGTTCTTTAAATGAATAAATATGGGTTTCTATTTTTCTAGTATCAATCTCATTTCATTTCCATCTCCATGATTAACACAAAAGATAATTTTCATAATAGTAAATGTTGTTAAAATAAATGCACACTACTATTAATTCATGAAAAAATAAGTTCTCAAATTCTTATGTATAGATTGAAATAAAATTAAACAAAGGGATCAATATTCATACTTTGCTATTATTGGGAAAATTTAAAATAAAAATAATAAAACACAACATAAAACCAGCTACATAAAAATAATGCTCGTTATTTCTTAATGTAATATCAAAATTTTGGCAATATCCGACTTTACGGTCACTGAATACCATGCATTATTTCATTAAAAGTATTTATGTGTATATATATATATATATATATATGTATTAAATTGCAACGGGCAAATCCAACGAATCAATTCGAACCGGCTATATACGCCGAAAATTCTCGATGACCCCTAAAATATTTCTTGATATAAAACACTGGTCATTTGCTTTCAACAAACCGTTGACAGACATTTTTCTTTGAAAATTTTGAAGAAATTTCCAACGGATTACAATTTTTCGAAGAGTTTATGAGAAACTTTTTCTCGTTAGAACTCCCTAGGAAAATTCTTGAAAATCTTTCGGAAAACCGCTAAAACTTTTCTTAAGATTTTTTTCCCTTGAAGATGGACTTGCTTTCTTGTAGTGCCAGCTTTTAATCTGTTACGTAAATATAGAATTTTTAGAGATTTATTTCTAGTTGTATGTAATATATAATATCATAAAACAATACTTGATCAGGTACTCTGACACAATTGGGAATTAGTAATGTAGAATCCACATGCCGACATGGGCTGATGCACATATTACTTGATCACTGATCACTGATCATGTATAGTGAGCTTAATCCTCCTAAATATATTTTTTCTCACCAAATTTGGCATATTCTAAGGCTGAAGGTTCTGGGTGATTCTTCGTTCCTGGGCTTAATTAGCCAGTTAAGCTCTTTTTTCCTTGTTTTGTTTTTACATCTCTCTTATATTTTAACTCTTGCATCATATATAGACAAAACCCTAAAACCTGATCTTCACTATATATATATAGAGTCATAATCCTACATTATGTTTTCAACTCACTTTGGCATTTTGTGAGTCATATTATATATATAACTTAACTATGTAAATGATGTTCGTGAAAGTATAGTGTCATTTTGTATTCATAGCATATATATAGAGAGGTTGTACAATCAAGGACCATGGTAAGCATCTAATTTCAAGTTGGTGTTAACCTCACTAAGTTAGCTCAACTTGTAGCCTCTACTTCTCTAATCCATACCCAAATGAAGAAAAAAAGTGATTTCACTATTTTCAACTCGTCAAATTATTAAGTTTTAGAACTAATTCATCCATATGATGATCCCTTAAGAAAATCTTAATTATAGACTATAGCTTAGTGTGAAAACAAGCCTCATAAACTCTCTTTATTATATCAAATTATATTGCTATAGGAGTTCATTCTACGAATGACGACCACTAAAATTCTTATAATCTCCATTTGGATTACGACATGTGATAAAGTAGATGAGTTGTCTCTTTGCCACATTCTAAAATTATATACTTACCCAACTTCTTATCAAATCGATTTGGTATGTGGTAATGGGAAACAGAACCACAAGTTGTCCTATAAAGAAATAAGTATATAGTGCATGCATGTCCTTATATATATATCATGAAGTTTCTATCCTACTTCCTATTAAACCACTTTTGTTTATATCTTTTATATATTTTTTCCTAACTCATTAATCAAAACATCTTTATACTAGTGTTTATCTAGTTTTGCATGCGGTAACGAGGATTAGAGAGGGTTTAATTTCAACCTTAAAGAGTATAGTTTGTAAAAAAAGCAAAAGATATGATTTGGTAACAGCTAAATGTCATTGACTCTATATAGCTTTGGTTACATGATTTGATGGTTTTGTACTTACAATTTAAACCAAGTGGCGCAATAAGATGGTGACATGGAAAATGCAAGTGCTGACTCACCCGCACTCACTATCTATTGTGTATGTTGTAATAAGGAATCAAACTCCAATATCATTTTTTCTTCCTCTTTCATAAGTTGATGTGTTGATCAGTTTCAGCCTCAAATCATTCTTTATATTTTTTGTTTCTAAAGTTATAGTTTACACATCTCATTAATGACTCAATAGATAAATAACAAACTCACAAGATATATGAACAAGGAGCTAATTAAGAGAGTCAACAAGATTATAAAGTTGTGATGTATACAGTCGTAGGTGGGATGAACCATATACTTCCCTTATTATACACTCCGTACATAAATTAGCTTTGTGATGTTTCGAAAGCTATCTCCAATGAATTAACAGTCTTTAGACTAAGAAAATTGGATGTATACTATCTATGATGTTGTTAAATCAAATAATTGTCTCTTTATGCCATTGCTGAGATGAACATATTAACCAAGTCGCTTTGGTCCAATAGTAAAGGAAAGTACGTTCCACCATCTTGTTTCCAGGAACATTGGCTTTGGAGGTTCGAGAATTAACATAGTTTCTCCTGGCTCCGTAGAACAACATCTTCTAGTAGAATTAGTGTCTATAGCTACTCTAAAACAAAACCTTGAAAGAACTTGACACTAGGTAGTCCAAGAAAATAAAAGCGTAAGGAACATAGATCCTTGATGTTGAACTACCTACGTAAAACAACCAATAAGAGATTTCAAATCAATATAGTTCTGGTGATAACAACATAAGCAAGAAACATGAATCATTGCTTTTTAACAAACAAGGTAGTATCAACCCAAAGACTATGTGAAACCATAAACAAGACATATTAAAAGATTAGATTTGTCGTCGTGAATCTTGTTTCAACCTAATAAAGAGTGACTTATACCGTCTATAAACAAGATTTGTCTTAGTATCACTCACCATCCATGATTAAATTGCCGATTTTAACAACATTAAACTGATTTAGAGTGTCAACATGTAAATGATAAATGGGGTAAGAATAATTGCTTTACTGCTATAACAGTAATACAGTATATAGATATAAATAGTACTATTTTTTTCTTTGCTTCTGATTTACTCTACAAGCTATAGAAAAAAAATATCAATGAAGTAAGAAAAGTTTGGTATTATTAAAAACCATTAATCATGTTGACTGATTCTGATAAATTTTTATGATTCTTAAACTAAATAAATACTCCCTCTGTTTCATTATAAGTGACGTTTTAGCCAATTTTTTTTTGTTTTAGTATAAGTGATGTTTTCAATTTTCTATGCAAACATTTAATATATTTAATATTTTTTAACCAATTATATTTTACATCATATTTTCTTATTGGTTGAATTCATATTAGTTACTGATGTTTTTATGGAAAATGGGTAAGTTATATGTTTTATTAATTAGTGTGTCAAAACCTTAAACATCACTTATAATGGAACATAGAGAGTATAAGTTAACTGATTATAAATCAATGAGATCTAATTATTCTGGGGTTACTAAACATACAAGATACAAGTATTAATCAGTAAACTGTATCCCCAGGCTCCATCCTTGAGTGGAAGGAGCTCAAAGATGGTGACCATTGTGTAGTAGATGGTAACGATCAATACGACCATTTAACGATTAAAAGCCGAAACATATGATTTTCTCATATATGTTCTAAGTCTCAAATCATGAGGAGTAAAGTTTTTTTTATATATAAGATTGAATTAGTGAAAATATATATTTGATATCATTTTTAAAATATATTCTCTATGTTTCACAAAGAAGATTATTCAGATATGTTTAACACAAATTAAGAAAACTATATGAAATTCTGTTATATCTCTTACAAACACACTTCAATAATTTTCTTTCTAATTAATAAGTTGAAAGACATTCAATTATATTCTCTTTTAACTAAAATTTAGCTCATACTTTAATTTAGCTAAAAAGATTATTACAATTTTTGTTGTTGTTGTTGTTGTATGGATCCTCCCCAATATTGGATTTTTGAACTTTTTACTTTTATATTGTGAATGATTTAATCCTTGGTCTTATATAACTTAATCAGAATGAAAAACAAACAATCACATTTTTATCTATAAACATCTAATTTTTCTTAGCCTAATCTAATCTACTCATATAATAAAAGAATTTGAGATCTTTGTTCATTATTTTTAACCTCCAAACAAGACAAATCAATGAATCATGCTATATCCTTTAAGAAATTTGGGGGAATTTCAAAAATACCCCTTTTCATATACCTCTTTTTAAAAATACCCCATTTTCAAACTTTATCAAAAAACTCAGTAAAAATGTTGAAATTTATCCAAATATGTGTGTAAGCTGACAAAATATATACATAAATTACCTTTATATGTGTATAAAACTTTATATACCTTTCATAAATAGCGTAAAAATAAATTATAAAAACCTTATAAAAACCTTATAAAAACCGTATAAACCCTTTTAAAACCTTTTAAAAACCTTATAAAACTTATAAAAACGATTTAAAACTATTTAAAACTATTTAAAACATTTTAAAATATTTGTATCGAATCTCCCAGTAATAGTTATTATATAGAAGTACCTTATAAACTATATAAAACTCTATAATCTTTTATATTTAAAAAAGGGTATTTTTGAAAATGGATAGATAAATAGGGTATTTTTAAAAAGAGGTACACCAAAAGAGGTATTTCTCAAAAATTCTCAAGAAATTTTAATAGTCGTATCTATTTATATTCATATTTACCCATAAACTGTATAAGATACTATAATATATACAACTTGCGGTTAATTTCCACAACTGAAAAAAAGTGCACACTGTATATTAGTATAAAGGAAAAAAGAAGAATATACAACATCTGTAGCCTAGTGGGAAAATTATCTCTCTACTAGACTGTAGATAAAAGTATTCTTGGAAGCATATTTCAAAAGTGATGAAGAAAATTGAAGGGCCCAAGAAAATGAATTTGTGTGAAATCATAATAATGTGCTGTCGATTAAACCCATCATAATCTCTAGAGTGGAGGAGAAGGCTAAAGCAGGACAACAAAGATGTTCATGGCCACCTTTTGCAGCAAAGTTTATGTACCTCAAAAGGGTAAAATAATAAAGCATATATTGAGACAACAAACAAAAACATAACATAGTTTTTTAAATTTGTATCCTCCAAAATTTAGGATTCGAATGGTTGCAACGATTGAGGCGGACAAATATGTTCTATAAATTAGATCGCTTTTTATTTACCATTCATTGTATATATTTTGTAATGATGCGGTTCTACAAAAATAAAAGAAAACTGCTGTGGATCAACTACATACCACTTTTACATACAACTGGAATTGGTTTATGACGGAAAATAAACGGACTAAACCGCTAACTGTTGTAACCATTCAAAATCTTAGACTAATTTTGATCCACTAATCTATATGAGAAATTGTAAAACTTAGGAATGGATTAAGACATCCATTAGATATAATAATTAAGGCTGTTAACTAAAGTATTATTTAACAACTAACCATTATTAGCTTTTTATTCTAGGCCTCCCATTTTTTAATAAAGAGTAGAGTTTATTGAAAGAAGAGCTTCTTGTTTTTTTTTTTTTTAATAATAAGCTAATTATATACATAGAGTTACTACTAATCAAAGTAACATAAAGTTACTTGTAACATGTGAAAGCTTTTGTTGTCTACTGTTAAAGCTGTTCATGATGGACCGGTTCTTTCACCGGTTTCGAAATCCGTGAGAACTCTTACTGGTTGAGAATAATTTCAACTTAAAAAAATTTACAAGTCCAAAACATAAAATTAAAAAGTGAACAAAAAAAAAATCCACACAAAATGATAGATAATTCCCAAAAATCGCAAAATGTACAAACAAAAAGTACAAAAAAAGAGTGGAAACAAAAAAAAAACACTTAGAAATAATTCCATCTTTGTTTTCAGACTGACTTGTTTTAAGTTAGTCATAGCGAGCCTAAGTCCTTGAGAGCGGTCCGCTCGTAACCTCTATATGAATTTTAACCAATCCGGTACGGTTTAGAATTTGTGTTGGTTTACATTGAACAGCCACCAGTAACCGGTAGAGGCATTGTAGCTTTGATACCATCCAAAATAGTCTTAGAGTTGCCTCCACATTTCATTGTTTGCTCCAAGATATTCACTAGTTGCATAAAGATTTCCATTCTTGTCACGTCTCGATTCGCCTATAATGCAATTTGTATCGCGGTTTTGGTTAAATCAAGACACATTCTAACACAAATTCTAATGTTTCCAAGCTAAATAAACTTGTAACTTATGATATGTATGTACCTCGACAGTGAAGCGAGCCCAAATCTTGTCTATTCGAGTTTCGATGACACCCTTCAAGATCGTTAAACCTAAGCTTCTGATCCAATCAGCGATTTCTAGGAAGAATCCTCGTTGTTCGCATAACATCTGTCGCGTAAAAATGGAAACGGATTTGATGAAAACCAAGACCATGAATGGTTTTCTTTGAAAGCATTTAGAAGGTAGCAATGTGTTACCTCAACTTGGAAAATGCGAGGCGGGTTTATATCCTCTACGACAATTGGACACACCATAGACTTTGACCCAACTTCAAATGCCCATGTTGCTCCTCCACCTTCCTCTTTCATAACCTTTATAACAAGAAAACTAAATGTCAGAACAAACAAGAATCCAGCATAGATACCAAAATATAATTATTCGTTTTACCTTGGATTCCCCGGTTTGTTTCAGCTTATCAGCATGCTTCGAGACATTTTGCAAGAAGAGCATGTGCTTTATTGTACGTTCAAGGAGTGCATCAATGCTACACTGTTAATCAAAAACCACATTTACTACTTGTTAGTAATAATCTTTCTAAGGGACTGCTTAATTTCGCCAGAACAGATAATTTTTTCACTTACTTTTGCACCGTTTGGTATGATTTCACGCAACTCCTTGACACGATCTTGAATCATCTGGCGATCTTTAGGCCTTGGTCTTGGGTTCTCTCCTGGTTTAAGCCTTTTACGGTTGTTAGCCGGTTTTGCAGTTTCATTCTTATTCATCATCCTTGGACTGTCCTCGCGCTTCAAGCTGTGCGCTTGCTCAACCCAAGAACTGATCTGAGACCCGTAGACTGATGATGGCCCCGCTGCTTGCCTGTTTTTCTTCTCAAATAACTGGTTACCTTGAGGACTACTATGAGATGGCGTGGTAACCGAAGAATTACTAACTTTAGTCAAAGTGGTTTTGCAAGACTCAGATGTTTCATCCGAGATCTGCTTTGTGGAGGAGCAAGCACCCGAGACCACAGCATCTAACAGATGATCTGTTCCTGAAAGTTCATACCCCGAAGAGCCAAACTCAGGATCCATTTCTTGAATGATCCTAAAGTCAGATAACTCCCTAGTGAGCACTTCTGTTCTCATCTGTGAAACCCCCCAACTGTTGTCACAACCTTTATTCTTATCATCCAAACCCAACATATCGAACAAGTCATCGCTTCCAAGCGAGCGTTTGGAACTGATGTCATCACACTGGATTTGTTGCCCTGCTGCATCCACATTAGACATACAAGAGAAGTTTTGATTCAGCCATGCATCTGGATTCGAGGGTACTGCAACTTCCGGAGCTGGTATATAACCCATTGTATTTTGCCATCCTCCATCATTTCTCTCTCTCATATTTGCTTGGTTGATCTGTTCATCCACGAGATTAGAGGGAGCTTCTTCAACCATTTGATCATCTCGATGATCTGATGATCCAGTGGAGTTGAAATGTGGTTTGCTAGTTTCAGCTACAAAAGCCGATGATTGGAGAATCTTGTGTCCTTGAGAAGGTACCATCCGGGACACTGGCACACCAATAAAATCAGCAGCAGGTTCATATGTTCTGTAATTTTCAGATAAGAGAGCTCCAGGAACACATCCTAGTTGCAGTATAAGACCCTTCACATCATTCACAAACCCCAAGTTCTCCATAATCTGAACACAAAACAGTTTACAATTTAGTTAAGAAACAAGAGTCTTTCTTTACACAACAATGTAACTTGTAAGACTTAAAGAATAAAGCATGTCACAAACTAACTTACAGGCAGAGAGGAGCCGAGTTGAACAACACCATGAGGAACAACAGGAAAAACTGCAACAGTCTGAATACCAGCAGAGAATTGGAGAAGCATCTCATTTATAACCTCAGGTGGATGAACATCGCGGTTGAAACTATTAGCTAGAATCCATTGATGATGTCCAGTAAAAGCAGCTCGGCCAACTAACCTGTTAAAACACCAGTACATTAATCCCAAGTGAGCTACTCAGACCATCATCATAATCATAAACACTTCACAAGTACACAGATACATACCCTTCACCGACTAAAATGATTCGATTGTTCAACATCATCCTATTTGTAAGTAACTGAACTTTATCATTCCCTTGTGTATCAACACCAAGTCCACACACTCTTCTTGGATGTGAGCTAGATGCAGTTTCATTATAACATTCCTCCCAAATCAACAAGCTGCACAAAGAAACAAAAACACATCCAAATTTTTTCTTAAGTATATGATTAAAAAAGATGACACACACACACGACAAAAAGATGCAACAATGGTTAAGTTAGAATACAAGAAAAAGACGATTTTACAAAAGATTTTGAGCTAAACAAAGACAAAACGAACAAGACAAACTGAAATGACATGAAAGTTAAGAACTTTGAACTCTTTTTAGACAATTCATTAACCAAAGTGAAAAGGATATGGCTTTTTTTTTTTTTTTTTTTGACTAAACAACAACTACAAATCGAAAGATTCTTTAAGACAAACAAGATCAAACCAAACACAAAACTCCAAGAAATCAGGGAAAAACAGAGATAAATAATTCTTAGTCATCCTCGAGATCTGAGTTTTATCAAAAATTCTTTAAAACTAACAAACATGTCTCAAAAAAATCTGACTGAATAAAGCTTTTCATTCAAAACTTTTGTCACATCTAAGAGACAGAACAAGAACAGTTAAGAGAATGAGAGAGTGTTACCTAGAATTTTGACAACCAATCTTCCAAAAAACAGCATAAGACCATTGATTATTAACACACATAGACCTCAAAGCTTCTCTTAACAAAACCCCCATAGCTTCTTTCTTCTCTTTACTCTTTCAACTCTCACTTCAGCTCCAACAAGAACTAATCTTTTCACTTACAACAGTGCAATTTCAAACTGCCCAGAAGATAAAAATCAAAACTTTAAACTTCAAAACCAAAAAGAACAAAACATTCTAACAATATATGAAAAACCCATTAATATTACATTAAGAAGATTTGAGGAAAATGGATTTTGAACAAAGGACTAACTTCCACGGCAAGATCCTCTTCCAGCTTGTTTTGTTCGAAGTCCTCCACTTTGTTTTCTCTCAGGATCTAAACTAAAAGCGATCATACTCCGACATGCCATTACTTCTTGTAATAATAAAGAAACGAAAAGAAAAAAGAAACTTCAAGAAAAAAAAAACCCAGAAAGGTTTGGTTTTTTCTTCTTTCTTCTTCACAAGATACTCCAAGCTTCAAGCTTTAAGATTCCAGTAACACCAGCCATTGATACACACAGAGCTTATCAAAGAAAATTTAAAGAAGAAGAAGAAGAAGAAATCTTTGTTTCTCTCTTTATTATTTTTTTTCTCTAGTTCTTGGTGAAAAATAAAAAAAAAGTAATGAAAATGGGGGAAAAGGTACTGTCTTAAAAACAAAGAAGACGATGAATTCGAGAAAGGGTATTGATGTTTAGTAGAAATTACAGGATTGTGCCACTGAGTGGGGTAGTCGAAGTCTTTTGTCTTTTTCCGATGGTGGTATGACGAATAATTTAATTTTTTTTTTTTTCGTGAGAGGTAATATCCTAAAAGTTTTGTTTTTAGATAAAAACAAAATAGATAAAAGGAAATAAAGAAAAAAGTGTTTTATATAAATATTTTTTTTTTTTTACAAGATTATAATTTAGAGGATTTGTGTACTTTGTTGTTGGTAGCTAATAAATATTTTCTTTTTTGTTATTGCTTCCCGTACACACACAAAGTCACATAAGTTCAATGTGTTTAAAATTTGGATTATTCTAATATAATATGTATTAGTTATATGTGTTTTTCTAAGGAAATTTTTAGAATTTAACACATTGTTTAATTAATATACAGTTTATGAAGATGAATCACTAGATAATCGTTGCAAACAACTTTCAAAACAATGGATTTAGATTTAGTTATTTTCTTGGCTTTTAAAAAATATTTTCAGAGATAGATTAGGTATTTCAGTGGGAAAAATCAAAGTCATCTTAAATTTCTTTTAGTGATAAGTCTAAATGATCATAAACGAAATGAATTAGAAGTTGGCGAAATATTGGTAGTTTATATAATTTTTTCGTTAAAGATTTAATAGTTAATGAATTAGAAGTTGGTGAATTATTGGTAGTTTATATTTTTTTTTCGTCAAGAAATTTGAAACTATTAAGTTTTTATAAGAGAGTTTTAGCCAAATCAAATCGGAAGATTTTGGTGCAGATCTACAACAAAAATAAATATGCAGTTAAGTGCGTATTGCTAAATTGAAGGTTGTCTTGACTATGTGGATCTAACTAAATCAGTTGAAGATATATGTATTCACTATAATTTGGATATTTTTTGTATTATTTTTTACTAACCATATTTAATGTTTGGATTATTTATTGATATGATTTAAGAGTCGATTATATTTGTGTCGCGAATGGAAAAAACTTTTTTATATTAATACCCCTTATACCTTCTTTATGTCATTATATGCAAGAGAAAGAAGTTAATAAATAGAATTTTTTAAGCGGTCCGATCTACAAGTGGTAAGTAGTGTCTAACCTTATTTTTGTGAAGTTTTGGTGAGAATGTGTATGAATTTTACTTTTTGTAGTAGAAGGCTTTGTTTTTTGCTAGTATCTAGTTTGTATATTGTATATTAATTTTAAGAGAAAAAAAAAAGATAATGAAAGGGAAGTGAGAATCGATTATTTTATAAGAACTCATTCAACACATAAGTCAGTTTATTCACTTAAACACACATTCTTAAAATTCGATCAAACTGGTATTAAAGAAAGAAAACACATGAACAGAATTTTGAAATATCAGTGAAATTACTTTACTAATATATGTTGCATGCAATCTTAGCTATTGATTATTTCAATGGTGCATATTTATTTAAGAGAAAACTAAAATGTAAGCATCATAGTTAAATTTTATATATTTGATATTAAAAAAAAAAACTCAACTCATGGTACATGGATAAACAACCAAACGAGGTATAGATAAATCTTGCGCTTCTATAAACATCTTCCACAAAGTAGTTTGCTCCTAGTCGTTTAAAAACCAAACCCTTAAAGGCTTTAAAAAAACACATACACATCATAAGCATGGTAAGAAAAAAAAACCACAAGCCTCTCAAGAATGTACACACAAATAAAATCATTGCTTTGACTAAGCTAAACCTATTAGGTGCACCTTTCAAGTATATTGTGTTATAGGTTCCTTATATGCTTAGCCATGATACTTACTAAACCATTATATACTTTGTCAAACCATTATAATGCCTATGTCCAACAATGTTTTAGGCTTCCTAGGTGTTCTTTGGTCTATTGATTTGCCAAGTAGTGTCGAAGTAGTGAACTCATCAGAACTAGAACCCAATAACCTAATATACAAACTTGAGAAAAGTAGAATTAATATTAATATTACAAAATTATATCACTAAAAGAACATCATAATATTTTGACCAGTACTAATACAGAAAATATCATATGATTTGAGCTTTGTGGGATTGATCTTACAATGCACAATACACCAATTTCTCAAATAATTTTGATAGTTTAAACCAAATATCGTATGATTATTTACTGTCTAACAAGTTGACCTAAATGAAATTTTTTTAAAACATGTGATTGCTACAGAAGGATAATGAAGACTTCACACGAGAATAGACCATACACAGCTTCTTATTGTTTAGTTATCTATACATATATATATTTGAGACAAAATACCATATTTTAGCTTTACAAAACTCCAAATAAATTATATTTCGTAGTGAAGAAACATATCAATTCTGTTCATGATATACGACAGCAACAAAAATAAGAAATAGTTCACATGACATCAATCACGATCAATTTATCAGTAGTCTTCCACAAAATCTACTGTTTTTTTAATTCTATATTAAAATCTAGTGATAGCATAAAAAATTATGCATTACCACTTATTGTTAAATCATATAGATGAACGCAACATTTCATGTAATGCTATTCTTGTCCATGTTCAGATGATGAAGGGAAAAAAAAAAATCAAACTTCAAGCTTTTGTAACGTACGATACCATGTAAGAACACACATAACATTGATTGTAAATTTGCATCGTCTATGTTTCTTATGGAAGAAAAAACATTTTGCTATGTTACCAAATGAATATAGACATATCCCTAGTTACTTAGATGGTACATAAACTATAGGTGGTAATAAAGTAAATAATTTTTTGTGGTAGCTAGGTTTTGCAATTTTTTGAGAAAAACAAAAGCAAAAAAAATAAGAAGAAAATGATTATTTGTTACAAACAAGAAAAGGTAGTAGATAAGCATTTGGGAGAAATTCACAAACAAATAAAAATGAAAACATTTTGCCAAGAGAATAAAAATGAAAACAAAAACAGAAAATAATAATTTGTTACGATGTTAGAAGAAAAGTTTGCGGAACTATGAATGGTTCTATCTTGTCGGTATGAAGATTATGATATGAATTTTGTTACTTTTAAACAGTTTGACATTTTAATAAGAGGTTTGGATTATCGATGGTTGATCATAGATTTTTTCGAAACATATTATTATAAAATTAAAAATAAAATTATTTGACGAGTTTAGTTTGTTTATTTTGTATCTAATTTTTCAGTTTTTTATGGTCTCGCATATAGAATTGTTCATCTATTTTTAGATATTTTTTAGTATTAAACTCCGAATAAATCTTGTCTTCAGCTAACTTATATTTGTATTCCTTAGATTATTTTACCAAAATATTATTAATAAAATTTCACACAACAAAGAAAAATAAAAAATGAAGTAAAAAAGAAATAAAAGAGGTTTGAAAATGGTTAGATGTGGAGAGAGTCTTGTAAACCATCGAGATTGAAACTAGTGGTTGTTGCTGTCTTGATGACGTCACCGGTGACAATTTTTTGCCATTCACTCTCTGAAGTTTTCACAGAAGTGGCAGTGCCTTTATTTTTTTTACTCTTAGAGACCACCTATGGCAATAGAGGTCCATACTACATTCTCTTCTCAATTACATCCACTGAACATTAAAAATAATTTCTTACAAAGAATATTGTGCAAAATTAAGAATGATGTTTACTGCTTTTTAGATTTTTATTTCATTTAACTACTACTTTTTTCTTCTTAAAAACAGTATATATCATAAATGGAAGGTAAAGTTACATTTTAAAGCAAAACTTCATGTAAATAAGTTGTAAATTTATTTTCTACATGAAAATAAAAAAAGAGTTATAATTTTTATTAAAATATAATAATTAATAATAAGAGAAAATGTTTAAAATATAAATAACATGATGGTGAAAAAAGTGAGAGGAATTCTGATTGGTTCTATCTTGCCGAATTATAAAATTTAACATTAGAATTTTTCTACTTTTAGGTAATATAATATTTCAGAGAAGGATTTGATTATCGATTGATCTTCGTGGATATCTTCGATTTATTCAATCAAAATACCTCTTTAGGATAATGATTTTTTTGTTTGGTTTAGTTTGATTCCAGTTTGTCGAGGTTCTTGTGTTACATATGTTTTTGGTTATAGTTGGCCTCTTCTATTATTTTCTTTTTTTATTTAACTTTATAGTATGATTTTCTTTTATAAGATTTTAAACTCCAAAGAAATTTTATCTTCCACAAGTTTACGTCTAAATGGTTTATCTTATTTTGCTTTATGGATATACTATTTATAAAACATGTTCATCTTTAATTAAATTAGTCAAGTTTGGTCTTAAAATATATATATCTATAAAACGATACATAAAATTTAGTTGAGTTATTTATTAGATATATAGTTGTTAAATATTTAAACTTTTAAAATACAAAAGAAAATTATATGACCATGTTGTTTGATAATTGTATGTTTATACAGTTTATTCAGTTATTTTAGCTTAAAAAATACTATAAAACATTTGGTTCCCTCTTCCATATTATATATACTAGGTGGACATACGTATTCCAAAAATAATAATTAAAATATGAGATATATTTAAATCATACTCACAAAATGTAATAATTTATGTGGAAAAAGAATAGAAAAAGAGAAATGATAAAATATACCGACATGCATAGGAATGATAGAATGAGGATGTTGGAAGGTTGGAGAGATGAAGAATGCCACGTGGGCAGTGTTGGTAGGGTAAGAGATGTGTGTTTGTGTAATAGAGTGCCAATAATGAAGAATCATGAGAGACACCTTTGCCTTTAGACACCTTTGTTTCAAAATTCAATCCTCATTTTCTCTTCTTCTTCCTCAAAATCAACATTGTCCTCTTATTTTTATCAAATTATTTTGTATAAAAATGTGTTACTTATTTAATGAGAAGTTGTGATTTAAGTTGACATACCCTACCATAGAAGAAAAAAAATATTATTAACGAGTTTGTGAAATTTGGTTTATGTATTTAAGTTAGTGATTATATGAATATTACTTAAGTTATCTAAGAACATTTTGAGGTGTTGTTTAAATCTCAATATACTTTGAAAACGGTAAATAATGAAGTTTCGAATATATTTATAATGTTAAATCGTAAATAGAAATAAAACACAATCATTTTGGTGCTTTAGTCTAAAGTTTTTATTTTCTCATTCTTATGTTAAAAACTCATAAATTATTTAAATCGCGTTCTAATGCGGTATTAATGAATTTAAGTCTATCATTAAATTATGCTAAAAATATTTTATAAAAATAGCAACTAAAGAAATTTGTGATTTGGCCAAAGTTTTCATTTGCATGCACTATGTAAAACAAAGTGAATATTGTTTTGAAGTTCCCCATAAGATTAAATACTCTGAATAATGGTTTCTTGATTTTGGGATGTTTTATTATTATATGCAAATTACAAAGAATAGCCTTTGATGTTTGAACCAAGTGATAAAAAACAATTATGTTTGGTTTGCAAATCAATGTATATACCAATTAGTATAGCCTTCTAGAAGTTGTATTTGTTATCATTTACCTTTTAGATGTTTGAATATTTTATATTTAATGGAAACCTTAAATTTTCTCAGTTTTAAGGTGAAATAAGTAAAGTTATATTTCTTAAAACTTCTTCAGGTTTTAACATGACTAGGTGAAATTTTCACACTACTGCGGTTATCTTTTCGAAAATTGTTCAAAAAAATATTAATTGCTTGATTACTTGTTGTAAGTTTGTGTTCATTTGTATGTGTTTATATGTTAATTATAAAGTTAGATCCATCTTATATTGTTATAACTTGTATGGATAGATACATCTTTGACTCAAAATATCATTTATATAATCTTCGTTTATTAAATCTGATTATATATAGATAATATGCACAAAATTTCCTTAAAACCAAACATAATATTATAAACAACTAGTTGTTGATCCGCGCTGCGCGCGGGAGGTTTATAAAATTTTTCTTTTATTTTTAGTTATATTATAATTTTTCGTTGATTTTTTGTTTTGTTTTGCATTGTTTGTTTTGTTGGCTTTTTACCGTTGTTATTTTTTGTTATTCTATTTTTCATATTGGTTATTTTTTTTAGTTTTATAGTAATTTAGTATTTGAAATGTTTATCATCATTTGGTATTCGTCAGAGGTCGATGGAAAGTTTATGCGGCATTCTCTCTTTTTACTAAGTATGTGATTAGAGAGATAAAGTTTTCGGTGTCTGGGTTTGATACATTCTAGGATCTGGCTTGTTTCCCGTTTTTCCTATGTTCGAATCTGTGTATTCCGGGCAATGATTTTGAAATCGGTATCGTTGTTGCAGATGTGTTGCTCTTGTAAACGATGGTTTTAGAAAATGTTTTCCCTGTTCCATTTAATCATCCAGTTCCAAACTCGTGTATCCCACGTTTTTCTGATTTTTTTAACCGGTTTGATTGTTATGTATTGGACCTCAGGCCCATGCTTATTTAGATTTTGTATTTTGATCGTTGTTGAAGTGTTGGACCTCAAACCCATATTCTTTTGGATTTAATAAAAAGAAAAATGATGATGTGGTGGATGATGTGGCGCTGACGTGGCGGAAGGAGAAGAGAGGAAATGTAACTTTATATATATAGATTAAGAAAATGATTTCATTATCCCTTTTTCATCCTCTATTTTCGATTTTAATGAAAGATATGTTATCACTGTTTTAGTCACAATAACTCTTAACCTAATCTTTTTCACCATAATTCTCATCGGAACACTGATAGTTTTGTCTCCCCCTCTCGCTGGATCTCTCAACGACTCACTCAATCATCTTGCCAAAACATTTACGTACAAGATCCCAATCTCTATTGACAATATTCTCAATGGTATCCAATAAAGCTCCTAGAAAAAAATGTCTACACCACCCATCAAGTCATATATATCAATAAGCTTGGACGAATTGGTTACCTCACTAATCCTTTTTTGAACATGGTACATGCCTCACAAGATTATTTCAACTATCTTTTCCTATATGTCCAAGACATGCATGAGGACGTGAAATCAATGAGAGATTACATTCCCATTCGATGTTATAACTTGTTGGTCTCTACATGTTCAATTTCAAAAGTATTTGCATGCAAATTAACTCTCTCGTAGATGATAAAACCTAATTACTTAACACTTAACAAGAGTGGTCTTATACTTGAATACAGTATATCATATTCAACCACGGAATTTATTAGAAACTATGAACTTTTTGTATAGGTTTATATGTGCATCTCCCTTCTCTAGCTAGTATATACTATATAAAACATTAATTTCAATTTTAATCGATTTTTTAAACTCATATTTTTCCTTAAATCTTAACATTCAAAATATAATTTATATAAATTAATTTCACTATAAATTAATAAAATATTATAGACTTAATATTATTAATTTATAGAAGTTTTTCTGTATATGCTTAATCATTTTTTAAAATCTAAAAGACTTATGAAAAGAACAATTACTCGATTAACGTTTTGAGTTTCTGAATTCTCTGTTTACTAGTAAATGAACTATTAAAAGCAGTCGCTGCTATACTTTGTTTTTCTTCTGTTTGCTGCCATAAATGTCAGTAATTGTCACACTTTCTTACAGGAGTGACTGGTGAGGAATGAGGAGTCAGCATTTCAAGATTCCACCATTGAAGCTTATTATTGCATGTGTGATGTTAATTAGAGAGTGTTTATTCCGATAAAATCAAACGAAAAATTCCGGATTAAAAATTAAAATCCGACAAAAATAAATGAAACGAAAAGATGGATTTAAAATTAAACCGTATTTAACATGATTTTAATGATTTCATTTTTTATATACTAAAAACCAAATTTGGATTCAGATCGAGAAAACTGATTTAAAATAAAAATAAAAATATACTTGACTAATAACTATATCATAATTTGATATTATATTAAATTTGACTTTATTTAATAAATATTTATCAACCAAAATTGTAAAATGGAATCTAAGAGTTTATATATTTATGTATCAAAGAGGGTAATCACACCATCTAGTGACATGACCCAAAAAAATGAGATATTACTCATCAACTAGTTTACATTTTTCTAGCTAGAATATCTTTCATGACAAATCATTTGTCTAGAAAACAAATGAATGAAATAAATAAATACAAACAAATTCACCTTAAAAATAAGTTATAGCCAAACATATAGTAGCATATGTAAGTTTCCTATTATTATTTTGATATGTAATACAATATAATTTTCATAAATTCGTATCTCAATCAATAAAATAAACTTATTTTATCTGATCCCTATTTTTTTTTTTTCATTTAACGTATATATCAATAAATTAATAAAAGTTATAGAGGTTTTATTGTATATATATACTAAAATGTGGAGAAAATGGTAAGGAGCTAGGCCCATATATCCCACCAAAGAGTTAATAATACCAAACGCTTGACAATATTGACTCTATGCAAAAGTGTTAATAGGCAAATGATGATTCTGACTAAAACTAGATGTCTAATGTAAAGTCGCTTAATGTTATGACCATTCTATGTTATGAATGGTCAAGAACAAAGATGCTCTCTCATACACAATACACTAATCCCAAATGTGTTCCTCATTGTCTACTCTACACAATACATAAAGAGTATATTGTAGAGTTGGGCCACAATTTTGAATTAGTGTTTATTGGGCAAGGCCCATGAACACTTTGTATAGTCCAATTACAATAATCATACCAAAATAGCTCTTGTTTTAGAGTTATCAAGAAATCAGAAAATGTGTGAATATATTTTGTATAGTAAATTACAAGCATACCAAATTATATGATGGTCTTCAAATTATGAATATATTTTGCATAGTCCAATACAGTAAGCATACCAAATTATTCAAACTTAAGAATTTATTTTACATTTAGACATATGATCTTCGAGCAGATCCCATGTAAACAAAATATGTAACTATATGTCTCAAACTTAGATCTAGATTATTACAAAGTCATTCATGAAATTTCAATAGTATTGGAATGCATTTTGAGCAAAGTAAAATGCATGAGAAAATATACAAATACCGAATTCTCTCTATCGCCAATGTATATCACAAGTACACAAGGTTGACTAATTTTATACTGGTTGGTGAAATAATTTCTTAATATATATTACAATATCAAAATATTGTAATTTAAATATGGATGGTTGCCTAACTTGAACAACAGTGAACCCCGAAGTTGTGGACATTTTGTTCTAATTAGGGAAAAGTTCAAATAAAAATGTATCTATATATAATTTGCATCTATATATCTAAAAAGTATTTTCTTTTATGTGCTTTCTCAATTTTTATTTTGACATGTATCATTTTTATAATTCATTTAGTAAATATTTTAACCTTTATACAATGAATATTGAAGTCCAAATTAACAATCTAAGCTATTTAAAATTAATTTAATTAGATAAAAAATTAGTTATCGATGTATCGTTGCAATATAGCTTCTTTATTTATAAGTGAAAACATTAAAATTTGGAAAATAATGTGCTTATAAGAATGAATTTTCAATCTGAAAATATTAGAATATTTTTATTAATGGTTGTTTTAAAATAAATTTTAACACATGAAGTATTTCTAATGCATACGTAAAAAATATTTTAAATTTTTAAATAAATGATAAGTTAATAGCAATAAATTTTAAATTATCTGATGATAATTTTTGTATATCTTTATTCATGTTTTTTTAATAAATTTTAATTTATTTAAAATACATTTCAATTATCGAAGATAAAATTTTACATAAATTTTTAGGGAGAACTTCAAAAATACTTTTTTCCAATACCACTTTTTAAAAATACCCCTCTTTCAAATTTTATCAAAAAGTCACTAAAAATTTGAAATTTATAAAAAAAATATGTGTAAACTTATATATCTGTGTAAATATAAATATAGAAACAAATTATCTTTATATCTGTGTAAATTTATATATCTATTTCATAAACACCGTATACTCTTTAAAGATCATTTAAAAATCATATAAAAACTTTGTAAACCTTTTAAAAACATTATAAAAACCTTATAAATGTCGTTTATAACCTCTTCAAACTTTATAAATATATATATATTTTTTTTTTATATTTTGAAAACCAAAACATCCCAAATGGGCTGGGCCAAAACCTTACACAAAAGAGACCCAAAAACAAAGGAAACCCTAGATCTACGGGGAAGGAAGAAAAACTCTGGCTCTGCTGATCGCCGGAGGCAGAGTGACCGGAGCATTAAATCCGGCGGACTCAAGATCCACAACTTTGCGGCCACGACGAAGGATTGAAAACCAAAGGCGAAAGAGACCGGTTTCCGCCGATGATCCCTTTTCCTCCACCGTACCAACCCGTCACAGATCTCCCGGAAAGCTAGTCACTCCGACGACACGGTTCCGCGGTGTCAAATCCCGACCTAGCAATTCGACACACTCAAACCTAACATTTCTCCTCCTTACCCGGATTTCATGGGATCTCCGAGTAACTCCTCTTCAATCTGGACGTGAGGATGCAAAAAGACGGCGGATTCAGATGACGGTGGCTCATACCCGCCTGCTGAACCCGAAACTCCGCTCAGCCATCTAAGACCATATAGATCTACAGTTAACCTCCTCGTCAAACAGCGAAACCCACCAAACCTTCACCAGCTTCCGCCATGGACGCAGCGTACAGAAATAACGGCTGAGCCTAACAGATCTCCAAAGCATCCCGCCGTCTTCAAAACAGGAATCCACGCTGCAGAGAACCACCACCGCAAATCCGAAGCCACAACCACATCGGTGAAGAAACCACACCACCGCTGACAGAGAGGAAGAGCTACTCACTTTTGGATCTCCTTTGATTGACTATGGCAACGTTGAAGAACCGATTGGAAAAAAGGAAAAGAAAAAAAAACTAGATCTGAGAAACTTTTCGCAAGAGAGAGAGAATCTCGACTTTCAACGCAACGATTGTGCCTCTTTTATTTAGATTGTGTCTTCCAGTAGTAATTATAAATATTTAGATTGTGTCTTCCAGTAGTAATGATGATATAGATGTACTTTATATAAAAGTTTACAATTTTTCATATTTAAAATGATATATTTTTGAAAATAGATAGATAGAGTTACACCAAAAATGGCATTTCTCGTAAATTCTCAAATTTTTAACCCGTGTACACCTTATCTAATATACGTTATGAATAATCTAAAAAAAGTAAACGGAAGAAATTTTAAAAATAAAAGAAGACCTATGCAAAATTCTGAAATTTTGGCACTTTTTTTTATATATGTATTTTGCATTGCAATACAGTTAGTCGTTTACATGTAAAAAAGAAAAGAAAAGAAAAGAGTGATCACTTGTCGCAAACTAATATGCTTATTTATTTTTAAAATAGAAAGAAAAAAGTAGACTTTTGATGTGTGAAGTAGAAGTAGACTTCAACTATCATGCTCTTATTGTTGATATAAAAAAACCTTATTATCTTTTATCTTATATTGAACAAGTGTACAAGTCTGTTTCCCTTTGTGTGTTTTGTTATTATACAATCTTTATTTTGGTTTATATTGGAAATTTACTAAAAAAAATTCTATCATGTTCATCAATCTCCTAAACATCATTAAGCAACACTAAGTCAATAAGAAAAAGTTTCTTATAAAAATGAAAAAGTAATAAATTGTTTCCATAATGGCTATCTAAGATTAGAAGTTGCATGATAATCAATTAGCTTTATTTTTTCACTTTATATTTTACGTTGCTCTATAGTGGCTTTTAGCAAGCTAAGCTTTAACTAATTAGCTTTATAACTCACTCTTAGCATTTTTAATGATGGTCGTTGATCAGTTATGATGGTTTTGACAAAGTAAACAATACACTTGTCAATCTCTGATTCTAACATGCATGGCTTTAGGTTAATTCATGCTAACCCAACTTTTTTCAATATCTTAGTGGAATCTCCAAGTCACCTCCTTAATAATCAACATGATGTGTTTTCAATGTTATCGTGTCCAAAGTTGAGGTTTAGGTGCTATTTTTTGTGTGGACCATCGATCCACAACTATCATCAACCGTTGGTTTTGAAATTAAAGAACAAAACGACTTACAATATATATGCACCAAAATTCTATAAAGTATATTGAATATCCTTCTTTCCAATAATGAATGTAAAATTGTATTCAGTCAGAAATCTCATTACAAAAGAGTTTGTAATCAGTAACATCTTGATCTCATCGATCTACTACCTCCTAATTAACAACATAAATAGTTTTTTTTTTTTGTTTTAACTCTTGATTTATTATTTATTGCAAATTATGAGAATTGTTACAATGACGATTCTACTACCGGCAATTCTGTCCGACCCTTTTAGATTCACCACAGATTACACCCTTTCCTGACGACACCTCCTTCTCCATGCGTAGAATCACGGCAAACGGCTCTAATTATGCATTGTTATAGATCTCCTGTAAGCTTATCTCCTTAATCTGCAAATTAAATAAATCGCATTACCTGGATGTCGAACCCCAGACCTTTTGGTGTAGAAGCTTTAAACAACCCTTCGTCAACCACTAAATTAAGGGAGCTTCCACTAAATAGTTTTCTTTCAGTTCAATTTTTAAAAATAATAATAATAAACAATTAGTCTTATCATAAATTTTCTAACATTAAACCGATAGAACTTTATGAAAATTTTCGAGAAATATATTTTTTAGTGTACCATTTTCAAAAATATCGTTTTTATGTATTTATTTTCAAAAATACTTCTTTTTAAATATAAAAAATTATAAAATTTTATATTCCCATCGCAAAACTTCTTTTAAACTCTTCTAATATGCTTATTTATAATTTAAAGATTATAAAGTAGACTTTTGATGTGTGGAGTGGAAGTAGACGTTTCCTCGTTCTTCAACTATCTCCATGGTTCTGCTGACCCACCTCTATTTGTCTATTTGTCTTTTCTCAAATATATTTACTTATACATAGATTCGTTGTAGATTTATAACATTAATACTATATAATATAAGTAGTAAATAATGTTGACCTAATAAGCCATTCATGTAGATCATTTACATGCGCTGCCATATATTAAACGTGCGTACATATGGTAGCTACACTTATTATACTTAGATTGTATTTGGTAGATCTATATTTTGGAGATTAAACAAGATAATGTGATGTGAATGCTTATGGCAAAATATGATCGACTTTTTAAGAATTGGAGTGGTTAGATATATTAGTCAATAAAAACCTACAAATTTGATTTCAGTAACATATTTGTGTGCCCCATGACTCCCATATAAAGTGGTTCAAGTTCAAGTTCATTGGTGATACATGTATACAAATTTACACATTTTTGCGTTTTGCATTAAAAAAAAAAGTCTAGTATTTTATAATTACTTCATCTGTTTCACAAATAGTGTAATTTTAGAGTTTTAATTTTGTTACACAAAAAGTGTCATTCTACATTTCCAATGCATCTTTTACACTAGATTTAATAATTTTACGCTTAATCTAAAACTTATTAAACTCATAATTCACTTATTAAATAGGAACATATATGTATATATTAATATTTTCTTAATTTGTGTGACATGTGTCAAAATGACACTCTTTGTGAAACGGAGGAAATATCATTTATAAGTCATGTTTTAACAATTGATTTCGATATATACAAGGTAGTATAAATTACTAAAAACATTTGTGAGTTATTATATAAAAGGAAAAAAAAACATGTTAGTAAGCTACTAAAACTATTATGGTTATATTTTTGCATAAACTCTTGGGTGTGATTGTGTGAATTGTTTATGCCTAAGATAAAATCATCTTTGTAATAGAAACTTTGAACTTGAGAACATATAACAAGAAAACAAACAATCGTGAGTGTCACTGTTTAGTTGTCCAATGAGATTAAAAGAAGAAAGTATATATATATTTCACATTCCTGAAAAGTCCAATCACATTTTTATTTATAAAGGAGACTTATTGGACTTTCTTGTTGATGACAGATCATTGAAGCAGAGGACAGTCTTAGATGATCGATCATCGCAAGCAGAGAGAAAGACACGTTGAAGAAGACAATGAGAAACTCACAACCATAATTTGCTGCTCATCATCATTTCTAATTATATTTAAAAATGGTAAATTATATTTTCTTAATTTCATAATCTTTTTGCTTACCTTTTCTTTCCTATGCTCTTGGAGATATAATGTCATATCAGTTTTATAATATAGTTTGAGATTGTTCTTGAACTTTATATGTTTTGTCAGAATAATATGGCTTCTTTCTTCAATGGAGAATCTGATATGAGAGATCAACCCTCTTCTGATCTTTTTATGATGAATTTGAATCCATTCACCGAGCCGACAACAACCACTAATGGTCATAACCATCACTTCTACAACTTGTGTTTTGTGTCTCAACAACATGGACCGCGAGATGAAGTAGATCATTTAGAACAAGGAAACTCTTCTATCTCTACGTTTTCAAACCAAGAGTTAGTCTTTAAGGCTTTGGCTCCTATCTACTTGAGGGCTGCTCAAGAACTGCTGAATGAGATTGTAAATCTTGGAAACGGTAGCCATGGCGCGAAACAGAAGCAACCAATGAGTAAAGAGTCCGGGATTTATGGAAATGGGGGCATCCTTGGTGGCCATAAGCCCGGCGTGGCTGGCTATCGCCAAGAGTTGGAGATAAAGAAAGCAAAGCTCATCTCCATGGTTGAAAAGGTAACTCATTTATACCACCTAGATATATATGTGTTGCATAAACCAATGTAAGAAAATTGTATGTATAAAAACTGTATGATAAAATGGTTTAGTGTGGCTATTGTGTTTAAAATGTTTCCGAGTTTTTAGGCATCAAAGATTGGTACAAAGCATAGGGCCTTGGGGGAAGAAATCAAAAACAGATTTAGTAGCTCGTTAAATAAACTAACCTCTTACATGAGAAAGGGGGAAAAATCATATATATGTACATTTTAAGCCGTGACAACAAAAATAAAAGATCTAAATTTAAGTATGTTTTGTTGATCGGTAAAGGTTTTCAAATATTTGATTTGGGATATGATTTATGTAAATTACACAGGTTGAACAGAGATACAAGCAATACCAAGACCAAATGCAGACTATAATCTCATCGTTTGAGCAAGCCGCGGGTTTAGGCTCAGCGAACGCATACACAAATATGGCGTTACAAACAATATCAAAGAAGTTCCGTGTCGTAAAAGACATGATATGTTTGCAAATCAAACACATAAACAAGCTGTTGGGAAAAAAAGAATGTGATGATGAGAAGCTTAAGCAGTTGGAGAAGATGGCAGATCGCCATACAAATGCTTGGAGACCGCAAAGAGGTTTGCCCGAAAAAGCTGTTTCCGTACTACGTTCTTGGCTCTTTGAGCATTTTCTTCATCCGTAAGTAACGTTTACTTCTATCTTCAATTTTAGTATCGATTATAGAGTTAGTTTTGTGTAGACGTGCATGCTGATTAACTAGTTGTGTCTTGTTTTGGTTTGTGTAGATATCCAAGGGATTTGGATAAGGTAATGCTTGCTAAACAGACTGGACTTACTAAGAGTCAGGTAAATGAGAAGTTTATTAACATAATGAATTTTTGTTAATGTTAAATGTCCCATAGTACATATACAATTTTCATAACATCATCTATCAAAGGCTCGAGCCTAAAACTTAAGCTAAAAACGAAAATCTCTAGCAAAATTTATTTTGTTTCCCAAGAATTCTTAAAATTGAAACAATTTTGTAATATTATTAGATAGATGATGGTCATATATACATTTTCAAACTGATGTTTCTATTTTTAATTATAATTATCTTAATAAGAATGGTGATGATTGTATAGTGCATATATATATTTATGAAAACCTTCTAAAACAAAATCAAATGTAATTTTGTAAAGTTACTAATTATATCTTCTTGAGGAATGGTAATATTTATGAAACTTTGTATAAAATGGATGTAGGTGTCAAATTGGTTCATAAATGCTCGAGTTCGAGTGTGGAAGCCAATGGTGGAGGAATTGTATATGGAAGAAATGGATATTGAAGAAAGCAAAAAAGGAAATAACCCGAATGAAAACAGTACCAAGGCTTCATCTTCTAAGCAACCTTACAATAATACTACTTCAGATGAATCCTCCAACTCGATCCTACCCGTCTTTTATCAAAGATTCAATGAAAATGAAACCCCTATGCAAAATTCATCATCAAGTTACAGCATAGGGAGGTTCAAGAAGCATCACATGAATCAAGATAACTTCATCCATTTCCATGGAGGGTTTGAAAACTATCACACAATGGTTGGAAATGGTGTCTCCCTTTCTCTTGGCCTGCCTCATTCTTGTGACCAAACCTTTAACAACATTCAGTTTGGATCGACAAGTCAAGGAACTGAGATCTCGGGGATATATCCCTCTTCAGCTTATCAAATCATGGATTAAGAACTAATTAATAGGGATGATATTGTTTTCAGCTTGTTGCTTATGTATATTTTGTGTATAGCCTTGGCCTTTGGATGGTTTCGAAAAATGGATGTGTGTAAGATAGATAGAGAGGAGATGATTTAAGTATAGGGGTTTGATAAGAAAAAATGTAAATGACTATAGTAATATAAAGAAACTAGGTCTAGTATGGTTTCTACAGTCAGGTTTTAGTGAGTATTGTTATGGAGATGTTGATCAAAACGGTGATCACGATGGCGTAACAACGAATGCTTGAACAGATAGGTGTAAATGGAGATGAGATCAACCATGAGATCCATGTTCCCTTTTAGTTGTGTTTTTATGAATGTATGTGTGTGTGTGTGTGTGTGCCCAAAAGCCCCAACTAATCTCCCACATCTCTTGTATTTGGCTTTTTAATCTTTTGTTCAGCAAACCTATATATGTTTTAATCTCTTACTGTCCCAATGATAAAGCTACAAATCCATTAGTTATGAGCTTAGTTCTTTAAGTTCATATTTTATTTTTGAAGTTGGCTGTGAGAGTAGCTAAAATGAATACACAAATTCCATCTATATTTTGAATGGCTTGATAGGTGAATGTCCATAGGGTAGGGAACAAAACTAAGTGGAACACTTCCATAGGGTATCATAGGCATGTGCCCATCATTCCCAAGGTACTTCTAAATGGTGGTAAAGGGAATGGAACTGAGTTGAACACTTCCATACCAAACAATGATCCGGGAGATTTTGGTGCCAATGTAAGCCATCGACTTCGCAATGAAGAATTGGAGCCTATGAATCAAATCCAATGATATAGAGGTTTTCGAGGAACTATTGAGAAACATGAGTCCAAGAATATACGGTTATATAAACTCTGTTTATTCAAAGATGTTCAATTCCACAACTCTTCGTATAAACTGAGCTGCCAAGTAGATGGTGGCCTAAGGATAACCAAAGATGGTCGAAATGACCGGAGATTAGAAAGAAAGAAGAAAACTTTGGAATATGATAGAAAAAATGGGAGAGAATTTTTGGTAACATAAACACACACAAAACGGTGGTTACAAATTACATAATGAAAAATATGAATGGAGAAATTACACAAACTCTCAAACACCTCTCTCTATATGCTACATAGAATACCCCAAAACTAATACACCTCTAAGACTCCTCACCTTCTACTCACTCGTGTGGTGTATCTCGCCAAAAGACCAATACCACATATATAATAATTAATCAATACTACGAAGAAATCATATAATTATGACAAAAAAAACCTTATACCCAACAAATACTCTTCCTCACACCACTACTCAGTACTCTAGTACTCACCACCGACCTGACTTCTTTACTCTTTCATCATCTGACCTGTGAAATTCCCCAAAATCTCAGACCCCTCGTCGATTCTCAATGTGATCTGATCCATCTCGTCGGTAAAATAGCACATTGTGGATCAAGAACGGTTTGGTTGGATCTGTACGCAACATGAGGATCACCAAGAGGCGGCTATCGGGAGAAGTATGTACTCTCTCATGCGTCTCTCTTTCTCTGGGGGGGTTATATCCAAGCAAGAGAACCGCGGTCATTTGGATTTTGTGGGCGTCCTCTTGTTGGTGTTGGTGGTCGATTTGCGTTTAACTCCTGCAATATATAAATGCTCGGTTATGCCATTTTCCAGGTAGGAAAAAGAAGGAATAGTCTCTGTCTGAGAGATAAAAACCTGCATCCATGTGTCCTCTATATGTCTTTCTGGCGAAGTTTCAGGTGAGGTAATTGCTGGAGGCAATGGATGGATAAGCTTAGGAACCACAACAAGATCTCTCCCCAACACCAAGATAGCCCCAGCATTGTTTGCAGTACCTGAAAAGGAACATGATATGATTTTGTAAGATTCAGGCTTTTTTTGGCGGCTTACTAGAGAGTGTTTGGTTCCATAGACATACCACAATAGTTTGTCGCCGAAAAGAGCGTGATCAAATGCCCCTGAGCGAAACGCTCAAATCCGTCCATCACACATTCATGCGCTCGTACAATCAATTGAAGATCATTGTTGTTGCAGAACTCCATGACACGGTCAGGCTGCAATCACCAAAATCTTTGTCAGTAACAGAACCAGCAGATGCGAATTAGAATTATATTATTCAGTATCATTGTCTTGATATAGAAATTGAAGCGAACTAGAAGTATATTGTTCAGTACTGTCTAACAAGCTCATGAACAAGTCTAGAGTCGTAAGGGTCAACCAAAACAAGTACCCTTCTCCACACGTCAGAAACTTAAAATGACGAGGAAAGGAATGAACAACAAACGTATGTAAAGAATATGAAGAGAGGAGGGAAGGGAAAGAGAGTATGTAATCAATCAAAATGTATGAATTAGAGGAGGAGACCACTCACCCCGAAAGTAACCAATCCAGGACCTCTAGCATTGGGCCTTAAACCTTCGACACTGTCATTTTCAGTTGGATCGGACCTAACAGATTGCAAAATGACATACTGGTTAGACAAGGGTCAAGAAAAAAAAGTAGAATGATTAATGATATAGCATTAGACATGGACTTTACCATAGTAAATCCATAAGCACGATAGAGCCTGCTTCCATTGTAATCGGACGTTGTATATTTTCAATCTGCTCCACATGATTTATCGACCGACCAATTCCCCCATGCATACAGATTATTTTCTTTTCAATCAGTGCAGCCAGAGGTAGCCAATTGAATAAACGGTTTATCCGGTGCCACACCCAGATCCCATCACGTTCACCCTGCAAAGTAGCCACGACATGAGAACCAAAAAGTGAAAACAAGAGATTCACAGCGTTGAGACACTACCATCCGCTCAATACACTCTATCCGGAAACCAAAAAGGGCATTAATATCGGCAGCTTCATGGTTTCCACGAATTAGATGTACGTTATGTTGGTATTCAACCTGCAGTGTCAACCATTGGACGTTATACTCTTTCCTATCAAGCGTTTATAATACCTGAATAGAAAACACTAATATGATGCTCTAGTACTACCTTTAATGCAAGCAGAAGTGTAATTGTCTCTAGGCTGTGTTGACCCCGATCAACATAATCCCCTAAGAAGAGGTAATCGATATATCTGAAAACCATTGTACACACTCAGCAAGTCAGACCAACGATAGCAATATCGAAAGTAAAAATCATATAGCATTGAGAGATTTAGCTGCACACTTACGATATGTCTCCAGCTGTTGAGGGTGAACCATATTCATCAAAAAGGCGCATGAGATCCCCAAACTGACCATGCAAATCACCAAATATCTTAATAGGGGCTCTAAGCTGTAACACAGTAGGTTCACTCGAGAAGATACGTTCTGCACTGTCGCAAAGATCAGCTATTTCATTGCAATCCAAGAAAAACTGGCGTCGAACTGGAGGCTTCCACCCTCGAGGTTTCAAAAGATGAGCTACAACCTAATGAAATAGAGTTGTAACTTCATTAGAAACTATTGAATGTCAACTCGGCACCTCATACTGTTGAACAATACCCAAAAAAGTTTACAATCCTATTAAACCAAGTGGTAACATACCTACAGTATCTAACAACACTTCTTATTCCTATCAGACCAGCAAGAAAAATTATCTACAACAGTTCAAGCAAACAATCTTCCGTAGGAAAATGTAACAAATGTATAATTGTTATTCTAAATCCACATTCATGAACATAAAGCTTTCTGGAAGCAATTCATTTGGAGAGCAAAACTCTCTACCTTTTTCGGAACACTATTGATTGACATCTGCCGATCCAATAATTTCCTTGCTGCTGTAGCACTTTCAGGTGTCCCATAGCTAACACGGCGTCCCTCATTTTCAAATTGATCAATGGATAACTGTCTAACCATTCCACCTAAGGCTCCACCTGTTTCTGCAGCAACCACCACCTTACAAAGTTCCAAAATAAATGTGAAGTCAAAATAAGAAATTAGAGAAGTACGCCACTATTACATAAGGACGAAATATGTTGCGAAGTGTCTGATTTTATTTGATAAGTTAGATTGACTCACAGCTCTATGATGAAGTCGAACCCCCGCAGGAATAACACTGTTGGGTACTGCAGAATCAGGCTTAATTAATGATAATGAAGCTTTTCCACTGGGTGTAGCCTCAGCACCACGATCCCTATCCGGTAGTTCAACTTCACCGTTGACCTGTCGTGCCTTCGCAGCAGCTAAAGTTGCACTGATAGCCTCGGCTTCCGCAGCAGATGCTTCAACGAGATACTCTACACCCTTGCTTGTTCTCCTACAATGTTGTTTGATAAATATTTTTCAAGAAAAAATTCACAGGTTCGGTAACAATATGATACATCCCCAAGTAAGACACTAACCGAGTTCCTGGAACTAATGCATTTTCAGTGCTTATATCCGTATACATATCACCATTTACAGGGGGTGCAACAGGACTTCCCAGCACCACGGCATCAGGAGCTGATTCCGGTGGCTCTCCAGTCCTTTCATCAGAAAATCCATATCTTCCAGGTGAACGGCCAGGTTGTGAGTTTGTTGCTGCAGCAGCCGCAGCAGCATGAGAGGCAGCAGATGTTGTTTCCGCAGCAGCAAGATCTTCAGCAACCAATAGGTCATCAAGTAACACTCCTACAGAACAGCCAGAATACTGTTAAGTTTTGCAGCTATAATTTGTAACTAGATGCATGGGTCTACAGGAGAAGGAAAAGGAGAGCAACATCACCAAATAACAGGATGTTCAAACTAACTAATGTTGATAATACAAAGTCCCAGACTTAAAAAAAAAAGATCAAACTACTAAATTCTACATTACCATACATTGGCAACTCGATGAAATATTATACCAATTTTACATAATTATTTGGGTCTCAGATGCTGTAAGAATGGTTCATTTTCCTGGTCAAATATGTAAAAAGGTATAAAATTTGTCAAGCTTTTTTCCGTTACCTCCACGCAAACCACCATAGATAAATATCAAATCACCCACTGCAGCAGCAGCATGCCTGCAACGCCTAGTTAACTCAACAGAAGCATCACCACCAGGTGCGTCAGCACTATACCTACCAGTTCTAGGACTAGTAACAACCGATTTTGTATCACACCATACACCTGCTGCAGTATCCAACACTGAACAAAGGGAAAACATGAACCAGTCAGAGAAGCTTAGAGGAATAGATGTACTATTTATTATGAATATAATTTTGTAGCCCTTTCTACAATAGATGAGTGAACCATTTTTAACAAAATCTCTGTTTGGTCTGTTTTGGACAAAACTCAAATCAAATTTGGCTTCTAGAGTCCATTGGGAATAATGATACAGCTAAGAGAAAGGATGACTATAAGTGTATAACCATGCCTTTAGGAACAATATGCTTCAGTCACAATCCATCGATTAAAATAACCTAAAGTTCTATAGAAAACAACATATTTCATTGGTTTAATTATTGCATGTATAAGAAAAAATCATATGTATTAGCTCATTGAAAACTCCAAAACAACACAAACATAAGATTATTTCTTTCCTTTTGCTAACCTGCAACACTGGAAGAGTCTTCTACCATGCGTCCACCACCAAGTGCCCCACCAGAGACATGGAGTCTGGCGTTTACAAAGACCTAAAATACCACAAAAGGTTAGTTTTTCTGATGGAACTACATAAGAGAAGAAAATAAAGGAAAAGAAGTGTTTCATACTGCTGCATGCTGGTATCTGGGAGAAGGTGAAACACCAGGGGCTATGGCCCATTCCCAACGTCCATCTCTGTGCTTGGCAAGTCCATATGCACTTGCTAAGGGCTATCATGCAAAGGTACGAAAAGACATATTAAGTATGGCAATAAAACATTTAAGATCAAGACAGACAAAGAACCTCCTAAACTCTAATTCCCACTTTTATGAAAGCATGGTAAATAATATTCTACTTGAACTCTTATTTGAATTAATTTACAAAGAGAAGCTATTCCCTGTCACCTCACTGCAGAATTGATATAATGGTAGCGGAGAGCAATATTGCATTTGGATTCCCTCCAGGTGACAAATTTAATTACTTAATGTACAACAACTGTCTATTTTCAAACAGGGGATTAACATGGAAGCAGAAACTCTTAGGCTTACCACACTATTCGCATCTCTTCCTCCACAGAGAAGAAGAAGGCCATCAGACCGTGCACTTGCAGTTGCATACCTAGTTATAACGTACAAACCCAAGAGATCCAAATCACTTAAGAGAACCAAGATTACATCAAACTAATGAAGCCAAGGAAGCTAAATTACATGCATGGAGGTGGACCTTCCCCTTCTGGTTCCAGCTTACGCCATTCGTAAGGTTTGGCAGCAGTGTCCAAAGCCCATACATCCGCTAATGGACGTTTTCCTGGTAATTTAATGATAAGAGAAAAAGAGCTATTTAAGGATAATATAAATACACTTTAATGAGGAAGCGAGTAAAACTGCTTACCATCATTTCCACCAATTGCCATGAGATACCTCTGTCCTACCAGTGCCATAACATGTCCATAACGCGGACCTGGTCCAGGACCCTGAACAACAACCCTATATAAAGATATTCTAAATCAAGCGACAAACTAGCATAATGAATTTCAAACTGAGCTCGCCATAAAGAGCAGATATCTATTCTAACCTGTGCCATCGTGGCCGTTGCTGAGTGAGGTCAAGAACGTGAAGGTCCTCAGCTGATAAACCAGCAGGACCTATTCCACCCTGTGCACCACAGAAACAATTCAATAGCAGGTTCAAATTGCTGACCATAAATGATAACTTTGCTAAACTACAAGAGATAATTTCTCCCCTACCTGAATAACTACCATGGTCCCAACAGCAGTAGCAACGTGTGCAGCTCTTGGGCTAGGTGGTTCTCCATATGGTGTAAGTCTGAAGCATTATTCCATCATATTAAACTCCACACTTACTAAAAATGACTAGATCTCATACATTTTGTCTTATAAGGATACAAATTAACTGTCCAAGATACAGACAACACAATTCATATCTTATACTCACCTCGACCACTTATTAGTAAGAACATCATAACAATGGACATCAGCAGTTGCACCAGCAAGTCCTGCATAACAAACATTCTTCCAAACATCAAAATACAGCATTGCAAGTCTAAAACCAACAAGCCAAAACAACACTTCAAGAATAGAACTAATACAAATCTAACATTAAGGAATGATTTTTCCCATCGATACTACAAATGCTGAGAAAACAGCTTCACCCTCACAAGCAAATAGCTTTATTAGAACACTAAAGTAACCGAGAGAAATCGAAAAAAACATACTAATGCCAGCACTTCCCGCTGAAGTAGGCGTCCCTGTTCCTCCTGAATTACCCTCAAGAGCCGTAGCACCACCAAACAAGATCAGTCTAGGTCCAATATAACAAGACGTCCCTTCCTCACCAACAGCCGGAACCGCCGTCAACGTATGACCACATCTAGGACCAGGACCATCCTCTTTCTTCTCAATAACAGCATTCACAACCGAATACGTCGGCGCACATCTCGGCCCAACCACCGGCGTTACCTGTTGTTGTTGTTGTCCTCCTCCCTGTGACGACGGAGACGAAGGAGTCAAAGACGCCGATTCGGATTCGGATCCAGTTTCCTCCGTTGATTGCTCAGACGCTTCTTTCTCCATAGGTGACGATGAAGCCGTCGTAGTAACAGGATCTTGATCGTTCTCTGATACCATAGACGAATCCAAATCCATTTTTTTCACAACCCTAAAAAGCTTTAAATTAAGGGAAAAAAAAGATCCAAGCTAAAATTCGCAACACATCTTTCTCTTAATTAAAGTTCTCGTTTTCCAAAAATCTTCACTTTTGTGAAGAAGAAAAAAAACCCTAACTTTGCTTTCTCCGGTGAGATCCTCCCGGAAAAAGTTAATCGGAGTAAAAGATTCAGAGAATTTGAAAAATGTGTTTTTTTTTTTTGGTTTACGAGAGAGAGAAGACGAACTCAACGCCCAAACAAACAAAACCTGCCCTTTTGTTATTTTTATTTAATTTTATTTATTTACTGTTTCTCTCTTCAAGTGAATTAAATTTTAATCACTGAAATTTAATTTTATATTAATCACTTTTGTTTTTGTCGTCATTAAATTAATTACTTAAATTTAATATTAAATTTAAGCATTATGTTTTTAGTTTTTACTAGTACTTACTAAAATAAAACCAAAACTATTTATTTGAGGAAATTAAAAAGACTTATATTTGTCAACTGTTTTAACGAATTGAAGCCATTTATAGTTTTGTACTAAGGAACAGTTTGATCATTTATGTTGATACAAACAATACACATGGAACCAAATCCAAATTTACTTTTGTGTGTAGTGTGAGTAGCCTCAGCTTATAACATAGTGTAGTCATTATTAATGATGGGTTTTGTATGTATGTATATCAAATATGTGTAGCACATTTTGCTAATAAATTTACTCTTAAAACTATATAGACGATTTTAAATATTATCTATTGCAAATATTATACAATAATTTTTTTTTTTTGGTTAAAAGCCTAGAATTTTAGTAGTAGCTAAGAAATTGTGTTAAACATGGTATATATGAACCGAAACACATCAATATAGTTATCAAATAGTTTGTAATAATAGAAATTTGGGTTTAAATAAAACAATCTGAAACTGAATGATACTTAAACAAAGCGATATGGTTACCAATTTATAGTTTAGTAGGTATGTTTTCTTTGACGATTAAGCTGAAACCAGAATTATCCGATCTGAAATTTGGAATTGACGATAAACATTATATGAAACTCATTGATCAATATGGCTCCCAATATGTATGATACAATTTGCTCTCTCCATTTCCACTAGAAAGATATCTATTTCTTTTTAAACAAACAAGAGTTTCCATTCAAAGCCTCAAAAGAGAGAGGTTCATACAATCGGAAATAAAGATAATACAACTTAAATAAAGATAAGGGTTCTATGAGTTCTCTAAAGAGATGCTAAACTTTGAGAGATTTGTAGTGATTGAAAAATCTTTTGGAATCATAGCGGATACAACCTTGAAGATGAGCTTCACGAAATCCTCAACCAACTAGTGGTAATAGACGGCTTTGAAAATAAGTAATGTATCTCTTCTTTTATGTTTCATAAATATAGATTTCTTATATTTTCTCTAATAACGAATTGTAAAGTTGTAAATATATTAATGAAAAATTTTAAAGGGAGATTCTCATAGATAGCATCATTTAATGTTTTTATGCCACAAATAACACACGCTCCAACAATTTCCAATTATAACATTCGTCACGTTTTCTTTGTCTCACCTCTCCTCCTCACCTAGCCTCACCTCGTGTCGCCTCCTCCTCATCACGCCATAGACTCTTCAGATTCTGCAGATCTAGGCTCTGGAGCTGCCGGAGACGAACCTGCTCGAACTTTGAAACGACCATGTCTCGTTTGGACGCCGCAGCTGCATAAGCGTTTCGTTGATGCGGTCGCGCATTTAGGGATTAAGAACGAAGTTCCCCAAACCATTATGCAGCTTATGAGTGTTGATGGGTTAACCAGAGAAAACGTTGCCAATCATTTGCAAAATTATAGGCTTTATCTTAAGAGAATGCAGGGTTTGTCTTCTGGTGGTGGAGCTGGTTCAGATCCGGCCATAGATCGTCTCTTTGCTAGCTCTCCGGCTTCTGCTCATTTTCTTCATCCGAATCGAGTTCCAAGCTCTGATAATTTCATGCCGTCTTTTGTTCTCGTTGCTACTCTTCAACAGCAACAACAAATGGCTGCAGCTGCTAATCCTCATTTACAACCGCCTCAGTTCTACCACCGACAAATCGCAGCCGCTCATATTGGCTCGCCGACGAATGGGGGATTCCACTCACCGACGAGTAATGGGCAATTTGGATAGCCGACGAGTAATGGGTTTGGATCACCGACAAGTAATGGGTTTGGATCGCCGACGAGTAATGGGTTTGGATCACCGACGCATGGGAAGTTCGATCCTTCGTTCTTGGCGAGGCAAACTCAGCAACAACAGCAGTAACCAATTCACAGAATGCCAACACCATCATTGCATAGTCCAGTTGGTAATTACGCTGAGGATTTGGAATCTGCCAATGCTAATGGAGGAAGAACAGTCTTAACTTTATTCCCTACTCGAGACTATTAAAGTCTAAATCTTTCGGTAATAACACTTATTCAAGATTCTGAAGACATTCATTAAGTTTAGGAAGACATTCATTAAGTTTAGGAAGACATTCATGAAGTTTAGGAAGACATTGTAAAATTTAGGACAGCCTTCCTAAACAGATTTAGGGATTCGTAAAAAGTTTATGAATAACTTAGGAAGGACTCTTTAAACTTCATGATGGGCTTCATAATAAAATTGGATTTTCTTAAACACGAGGATGTGCACAAATTGAATCATTACCTCTCACTGATGGATTGATATGTGAGACATTGAGGCAAAATATAAAGAATTAAACACATATTTCTTTGGATTTGGGAAGGATTACATGACGTTCATAAAAATTTATGAAGGATTCCTTGAAATTCAAGAAGGAATCCTTGAAATTTAGGGAGGAATCATCGACATTTAGGAAAACTATCCTAAAACACCAAGTTGGATATTCTTATTTTTTACCTATGTAATAGAACACCATGGTGTGCACAGAATCAAATCATTATCTCTTACTAATGTAGTAAAACATAGATGCAAACCATAGATATAGAGATTTAAAAACACATTTCCTTAAAATTAGGAAGAATTCTATAACTTTTAGGAAGGAGTTCTTGAATTTTAGAGAGGTCTTCCACAATAACCTGAATTCAAACTTAAAGTCAAGTATTTTCTTATCTTTATCATCAACTCCTAAAATATATGCACCATGTATATCATAGGTCACTTGAGTGTAATGTGAACAGCCTATAGAACCGGATCAAGAAGAAATTGAGGAACCCCTTTTTCAGCAGTTGAAGATATAATCGAACTGAGATCTCACTTCCCCTTTGTCGATGAAACTCCTATAAACAAAAACACATTTAGGTAATGAAAAGTTTAGGGATACTTTCCTAACTCGTTAAGACTATATAAGTGTTATAGCCATACGTCTCCTTCTAATTCAATATCTAGGGGAGAAACACAAAAGCACAAAGATATTTCCAAGTCCTATATTCAGATTCCATAATCTATACTAACAACCACGAATATTGCAAAAAGCATTTGTATATTTTATCATCAAGTAAAACCATTGCTAGAATTTTCCTATTTACCGATTTTCATTGGGAGCACATATAGATATAAACACAGAATCTCTCCCAAACATGTGAATGGATTGGTAACTCGTGAGAAGAGATTGGAGTGACTGCATTATTAACACTATTAATATAGTTAAGTTTCTTTTTAACATTGCTTCAAGTGATATCTTATTTAGCATCCCATATGTAAACTAGTTCTGCAACACTACGAAACTAATTAACCTTGAAACCCCAGATAAAACACTATCAGATTGATGTGTGTCATTAGCTAAACAATTCAAAAACACATAATACACTCCTAGACAAAAAAAAAATGTGTAGAGGTTTAGAATGATAGCAAGTAAAATTATTCGATTAAGCAAACAATTGGTCTAATCAAGCAGTTAGAGCATAGAGAATACCTTGTCACCAATTCTATTAGAGAAAATTTGACTTGCAAATTTGCTATATTATCATCGAGGTTAATTGCTCAAAGGAATTGAAGAGCATGTCGAGCCTAGGGACGAATTGGTCTCAAGCACCATCGACTCATGTCCACAAACCTTCTTCCGTGCCGCGACTACCAAATGAACCACCACTGTTGATGGTTGCGTCGCGGGTCTAGACACGTTGATGGCTTTGGAAAGACCATTGTTGTTGATCTCGACCTCGAACTCGACAGATTCATCAGAATCGAGGCTTTACAAACCCTCAGATCTGGTGGAGGATTGGTGAATGACGAGATTGCTGTCGATGGAAGTGAAACGCTTCTAATTGTCAAATCAGTTTCACGACGTCGGAGGAAGACGAAGATGAGCAACGTCGTAGATAGACAGAGTACTCTCATCGGAGACAATAAGAACTCACCGTCTGAGCATGACGATAAAGACGGTAGAGAGATGGAGAACGAGATTGCAAAAGCGTCTCTAATCTTGAGTTTATAAGAGGGTTATAATAGTCTTTTTAGTTAATAAATAATGGTATTAGTGGAAAAATAAGTAGTGTGTGGTAGATTAGGAATCAAAACTATATTTGATGGTACTTAGAGGAATTTCTCAATTTTAAATTTATTGAACTACTCTTGATTAAAATTATGGAAAGTTGGATAATAAATATTAATATTTTTAACATGTGTAAAAACTCTTTAAAAAGAAATCATTTCTAGAGATATATAAAGTATAAAATTGGAATAGAATAAATAAATAAAACAATAATCATTTTCGCAATGTCATGATGCCATGAGGATGTCAATAAATGTCATCTACAAGACTACAACAGAATGACATCAAGTCAGATTTTATTTTCGTACAAACCGCCATAATAGTTATTACGACTTATATATATCTTGGTACCATAAATATTTATCAATCTAAATTTATGATTGTAGTTTCAAACATTTTTATGTTCATGAAAAAGAAAAATCACATTTTTGTAGTTTCAAGCATTTTTTATGTTCATAAATTTTATTTTATTTTTGGTCAAATTTGCATGGCGTAAGTATCAAAGCTTAGACAGTGTTGATTTCATTACTCTTTAAAGTTTCTTTGCTCTCTCATTTATTGGAATCCTCCAAAGTCCATAGCTATGGAAAATATAGCAGACAATGCAATATCAAAATTGTTCTGAACATTGCATGTGCATTGATTTAGGTACAAGTGTGATGCTGGAGAATAAAAAGGTTTAGAAAAAGTTTAGATTCTCAAATCGAAAAACACAATAGAACTTTGTGTATTCCAATACTGGAGTTTAAGTTACCCGATTGAACTGCTTTTGCGTATGAGTGAGTCTTGTGAGTGATCAGATCATATGTCAAAGAGAACATATATTACAAGTTTACAACTACAGAACCTGCTTCAAAGGATTCTTCATCGATATATCGACTAGCATCACTCTCGTATTTGCCACAGACATAACATCTATAGCCAACAGTTGTTAGAACATTTTCACAATTTCTACATAAGAAAATTTCACAAATGTATCATATGTTTCAGCATTTGTCGATCAATGTATCGTGATTGTTTGTCGGTTTCTAGGAACTTCTCAGCACGATTTCCATCAAAAACCGAATCAATTTTTCCTATGTGACTTCTTGTTCTGTGTCTTCTTTGATGGCCCAAGTCCATTTGCTAGATCAAATGAGCTCAGATCATCTAGAACTTGTTCAAGACCAAGACTAGGTGCTTCTTCACTTTTCTCCACAGGCTGTGAACCTTTAACTATTTCGGCTCCCAAAGTATCATCTGCTGTTTCGTTTTCATCTTCTCGGGTCATCTCTGGAGGCATTGCGAAATGTGGAAGCTTACCTTCAATGTAATCTTTCAGAATCTGTCTAGCTGCTTTGGTTTCATCAGGTAGTCCACTAGAGGCGACGTAACCACGAGAGAGGCAGTACGTTCTTAGAAGCTCTGAGGCAAGTGGTGGGCGGGACTGAGGCTCATAGGTTTTGGGTTTAGGTAGAGAGATGTTGTACACATCCTCAATCGCATTCCGAGGAACACGTTCGGCCACAACCTTAATGGCTTCACGGTGCTCGGTCATCCGGTCTATTGGAAGAACTCCAGAAGCAATCATTTCATATCTTGAGCTTGAGAATGAAGGGAAGACTAAACCAGGGCAATCGCAGAGCATTAGCTCTTCAGAGATAATCAATGTCTGGAAATGCTTTGTTTTTCCCGGGGTAGATGTGACACCTGTTCGCTTCTGACCAACCAAAGCGTTGATTGTCGAACTCTTTCCCACATTGGGGTACCCAACAAAACCAACCACAACTTGTTCACGGTGCGATTCAGCAGAAGTTGCGGAAACTCCTCTAGATTTCCTCATTTTTACTATCTCTTGAGCCTCAAGTTTTAATCGAGCCAATAGCTCGTCCCTTCCATATACTTTAACAGCTGGGTCATCTGTCTTCTGAGAGGTATGAGGTGCTCCCCACTGTTCTTTCAGGGGTTTACCTTCTAGGGTAGCCGTAGCAGCTTTGGCTGACCAGAATACAAACAAAATATTGTTGCGGGAAAAGTATTCAGCCCATTTCTCCCTGCGTATACAATATGTACAACCCAATTGGTAAGCGAAAAACAAAAATAAGTTAAGAGGCAAAGAAGCAAGGCAGAATTTTACCTGACATAAGTAGGTAAAAGATCCGCCTTGTTTACCAGAAGCATTGTTTTTTTATGCTCATCAATTTCTTGTGCATATGCCTGCGTCAGAAAAATTCTTTACATAAATTTTTGGTATGATCAGGAAAATTCTACTAAGAGAAAACTTCGAGTTGGCAGAGATAGAGTTACCTCAAGATCAGGGCACCGATAAAAAAGAGGATCTCTAGCATCAACAACCATAACAATCTGAAAGAGAAGTACATATACCCAATGAGATTTTACATTTAACGTAATCCAGGTAAATGAGAGAGACGGAAAAAAGTATCCTGGAAAAAATGACATACCAAATCACTTCGTTCAAGCACTCGCCAAAGCTGTCTCCAGATGTCAAGGTTCTTCTCGAATGGAGTCAACACAAGCTTTTCATTTTCCTCGAGGCTGAATACAGGAGAACAAGTAGGTGGGCATGCATAAGTATAGAGTACTAAGTCCCAACGTAATTTGCACATGCAATCAAACCATACATCTAAAATAGCAGCAAAATAATATCTTGAGTAGACTATAACATGCTTCAAGATGCGAAATGGATATTTTTTTAATCAGCAAAAGCAAAATTAATTTGACTGTTCTGGTACCATATCCCAAACTCTTCCCAACTTTCCTTTAAACACATAAAAAAATGGTTATCTTGAACACACAATGAGCTTACATATGTGTTGTTAAAGTAGTTCAGCTTCTTCAAGTGCTAATGTTAGATAAATATATCAACTCGAAACCTCAGAGCCATCATTTAACAAAACAAAATCGATACTAATGCAATTAGGTGACTTAAGTGATAACCAAAATCTTGCAGTTTGTAGCAAGCAACACTTGGCAAATACAAGAGTAAATATTGTTGGTAGCTTATGAGCACTGATTCAAGTATAAATTCTCCTCAACTTTTCATTAATTGTTCCCACATCATAGATAAGTATTGTAGTATTGTACAAGACCACTGACAAAAACGATTTGACTTTGTCGAAACTGTGTAACTGTTCGAGCACTTGCATATAAGCAACCCTCAATTCCACGAACAGCAAAAAGCCTTCTAGTGACATATATTTATCCTGTTTATTGCCAACACTAGCAAGAAGAAGAACGAGGTCAAACAGAACCAACCTTGCAAGTTTCCGGCGCCAAGTGAGAAAAGCTTGTTTTTCATTAGCATCAAGTTGCTCCACATGCATTTTAGGTGTCCAGTGAGGTCTAAATATAGTCAAAAAGAAAGAATATTACACTAAAGGAGACTTTATATAGCTCCTGAACAAAAACTAAAGAAGAAGCAGAAGAGATGGATACAAACCACACACCTTCGTGGCACTTGAAGGCTACTAGCATGTAAAGCCTCTTCTCTCATCCGTTGCTCTTTCCATTCTTTAGCTGTTATACCACTTGAACTCGAACCTATGTCCCTATTTACACACAAAGAACAATTATCTCATGAGAGAAATGACTCAATACAAAGAAGCTTCTTCAGATTCAGAAGCACCAACACAAAGCAAATCTCAAAGAACACAAACAGTAATCACCAATTTAGGCATCTCCACAATCAATACACAAAGCTCTAAGCCAATTCTTCAGATTAAGAGCATAAAACACATTCAGATAAATCAAATACAGAGCTCACAAGATTGAAGAACCGATCAATTATACAAAACGAATCGAGAAACTCACATATTGATAGGCACAGGGGTTGCGGAATCGTGATGAATCGCGTAGAGCCGTTCAGCTTCCTCGGCTTGTTCGATGATAGCATCGATGTCACTGACCTCCGTAACAGATTCCAAAACCTTCTTGTGTTGATCCTTGTACGACTTGCCTTTTTCCTTTGTTTCTTGGATCATATGGTTATGGTGCTTCACTAGGGCTCGTCCTAAAGACGTCTTCTCGTTCTTCCCCATTTTCTTCGCCGTGAAACCTCGATTTTTGATTTTCCGATTATTCGGAGTCGGAGATGGGAATCGCAGAGATTGTGAGAAGATTGAGTGCTTTGGGGTTTCTCTGCTTTGAATTCAAAACTCGAAAAATGGCAAAGGCTCGTGTGAAGAAGCGAAGCTAAGCCGCCGTGGGGTGAAAAATTAATAAAGTAAGAGTTTAGGTCATTTAATGGAATTTTGGAAAACTTTTTTTTTTTTTCCGCTGAAATTTTTTTATTATATAACACAACGATGAAAAACAAGGGTGGAATACAATTTTGAAATCTTAAAGCCAGCGGAAAACAGAAATATCCCCGAAAGCTTAAGCCCAATACACGGAAAACACAAAGTAGAACAACTAAAGCCAAAAGACAAACTTTCAAAATCATTGGAGAAGTCGGAAGAAAACATGAGACGCATGACTACGAACTCAAGAGTCGATGTCAAGAGGACCTACAAACGGAAATGAAAGAGATCCAAGGATAGAGGCCACCGCGAAGATTAAACCCAACTGAAAACGGGTACCTCGAACACAATAAGCAAGGAATTTTGGAAAACTATCATAGGCGTTCTTTCTTTTTTAATAGCTTCTTTGTATCTTCTTGTCCATAGGCATTTTACCTTTTAGTGAAGTCATGCCCCCAATAGTTAATTTTAGCCCTGGGATAAAAAAAAATCAAACCGAGGCAAACCAAAATTCTGAGTGTTCGGTTTGGCTTCATTTATTAGGTCTAAACCGATCAGCAGGAAAAATAAATTGAAAGCCGAAATATTTTGGTTCTGTTATTGATTAACCGAATTTTTTTATTTAATTTTTGATACATAACCTAAATTTATCTCTAATATAACCAAACTACCCATAATAACCAAATCCAAAATAACCAAAACAAAACAGAAAACCCCAAAATTATCCTTATATAACTGAAATTTAGTTTTTTTTAAAAAACTAAATTTTGGTTAATTTTGAATTTAAAAATTGTAAACCAAAATAACCAAAAAACAAAATTTATTTTGGTTAATTCGGCAAAATTTTCAAAACTCAAAAAAACCAAAAAAAAAATCCGAAATAACCAAACCGAAATATCCAAAATTAAACAAAGACCCAGTGCTAGTTAATTTCTTTGATGCTATTTGTGAAGAGTAAAACTTAGTTTAGCACATAGAACAAGTTTGAGCATATTGTTGTATTATCTCTTTCAAAGATCACTTTTTTCTAACCCCTTATCCACATATGTTGCATTGCTATCAACAAACTTTGAAGTTCTGATTCCAGCATTGAAGAACACAAGCTTCCTTTACTGTTTCCTTCACATAGGAAAACACCTTCGGAATCTCTTGTAATCCAAGCCGACTGTGACGGTTTCTCCATTTTGCAATTAGTTACATTTGTTTTAGTTTTTTGCAATGCTTTAATCGTTACAACCTTTGTCCTCATCAACCTCTTTGATCCCACCATTGCATCGACCAGATGTTAAGAGATTTTTTGCTTTTGCTCCCATTGTTAGAAAATTGTGAAAGTGTTTATGTTTAGAATTAATACGTACATGAATCCTTGACTAAGGATCAACGGATACATGTTGGCCGGTGAAGCCTATGATTGATTTACAACCGTCGCTAGGACTTTGTTACACCTCTGCGCTGGCCAGCCTCGGCCTCCCTTTCACCAGGTCCTCTCTCTCTCTCTCTCTCTCTCTCTCTCTCTCTCTAAGGGAAGTGGCACAAGAACATATAACTGTGATTCTAGCTGAGTTTTTCAACACTGGTTTCTCAACATGATAAGTTGGTATTTCTCTTTGGTTTTAGACTTTTAGATAAGTTTTGTATCTTAAGATGTTAAACTGTGATTCTAGATGGGTTTTCAACATGATCATTTGGTGGTTTTTCTATGGTTTTTGAAAACGTTGAGGAGTAATCTAGTTTAGTAATCTAAGAGATTTCGGTATGTTGCTATGTCTTTATTTACTTATTGAACTCTAAAAGCTTCAAACTTTGTGCCTCTTGATTCTAATTATGTTGTTTTATATGTTTTAGGAATCTAAGAGGATGACAAAGCAACATAGATCAGAACAAACAGATGATCCATCTATTGAGAGTAAAAGATTTAAATGGCCACCTAATCTGGCTCGTGGACACTTAGAAATTTGTGTAAAAGAGAAAAGGAAAGGGGACTTAATCAATGTATATTCTATAAATTCTATTAAGTAAAGTAAACTCATTTGTATAATCTGTTTCAGACTATTGTTTATGTTTGTCTTTCTCCATTAGAGGAAAAACCTGAAGCAAAAACTCTTCGTAACTATCCTATTCGAGATATTCCGCTCATTGAACAACTTTTTTTTGTGAGGAGTCAATTTCAGTAGGTGATGATGGATGGCAACACCATGATGGAGCAAGTCATTTGCCTTTCGAAGCAGATTCTGTTGAAGATATTGAGCTTAACAACACCTCTCCTATAGCTCAAAATTCTGAGCAACCTCAGAAAAATGGTAAAAGGTCAAGTCAAAGCAACCTAAATCATCTCGAAATCACTCAAGGGAAGATCAGTGGGATCGAGTCTTAGATCTTATCGAGGACCAGGGAAGATTTTTTATGGGAGGCAGAGAAAGTTTTTATACGTATAGTTCTGCTGCTTGTGTTAAGGAGATGGAAAAGATGGTATTTCTTAATCTGTATACTTGCACTAGATGATAATAAGTTTATGTTTGCTACTCATGTATAGGTTTAAAGCTTGGGAATCGCTTTTGGGAATGCAACTAGCAGAAAGGGATGTCATCATTATTAATAACATTTTTTTTTTCTTAAATAGATCTTATTTACATGTAAAACAGGTTTTGGATTTTAAAATCTCATTTTGATGTAAAGACATATTTGTTAGGGAATTTTGTTCTCGGTGCCATTTTTGAAACTCAAAAAATTAAAAATGCCATTTTCTCCAAAGCATTTTCTGCAATGCCATATTAGGTAGGTAAAATGACATAAATATCCTCTCTCAATGTTAGCACATAAATGAAAAAAAGTTGTCAGATGAAATATTCTCTGCATTATTTAATACAAAGGATGAAGGCTATTATCCAACAGATATTAACTTAATGGGTAGTTAAAAAGTAAAACAACATATGAAATCCAGATGGATTTATGGAAGACAAAATAACAGAGAAAATTTGAATAATGGGAGAAGGGTCGAAGAAGGACAACAATTAGATTTTCGGTTAAGCCCACGAGATAAACAAGATTTTGATCTCTTCATACGATTGTCCATCACAAGTGTCATCTGCTATGTTGTCTACAGAGATCCTAAATAACAAATTTTGTCCATCAATAAATAGAAAATGGAAAGGACGAATGGTAGAGCATTCAACAAAAATATAAATGGTCCATCTCATAGTTTACATGGGCTGAGGAGGGTTGTTTACTGGACTAACTGATTGACAGACTTGTTTTGTATATCTGATAGACCATTTGTAAAACATGTTAGAGGACGACTTACTATAGACAAAATGATAAAGATAATTTGAAGAAGGGAAGAAGGTTGAAAAAGGAGAACATCCAGATTTTTGGTTAGATCCACAGGATAAACAAGATTTTTAATATCCTCTTACGGTTGTCCATCGCTGGTGTCATATGTTATGTTGTCTACAGAGATCCTAAAGAACAAAATTTGTCTATCAATAAATAAAAATGGAAAGGACGAATGGTATCCCACAAAAATATAAATGGTCTATCTCATAGTTTACATGGGCTGAGTAGGGTTGTCTATTGGACTAACTGATGAATAGTTTTGTTCTGTAGATCCGATGGACAATCTGTAAAATGAATGTTAGAGGAAGACTTACGATGGACAAGAAAAACTCATGGACAAAATTTGGTATAGATCTGGTCCGTAAAAACTTACATTGACAGAGATTTCCTTTGGCCGGAATCAATGGTTCCAGCGGCTTTGCGGGTTCACTACTGTGTTGCCAGTGGTTGTTCCGCTGTCGGGAACGGTGTCTTCAACGGTGGTGACGGTGAAAATATTCTGGTCAGCCATTAGGTTAGGAAAAAAAAATTGCATCGGTGATAGAAAGGAGTTGGAGAACTTATTTAACAAAAAAAAATAGAAAGGGTGAGTTGTTTATCCATTTGATAATACTTCGTTGTTGTTGCTGAAAATCTGATGGGTAAGAGAGAAAAGGTTGAAAGTTACGCTTTTGAGAAATAATGACTTTATGTCTGATTTTGCTAGGTTAATTAAAGAGAAGGACAAACATGTCTTTCTATCTATGGGCTGTGGCAGGGGGGAGAAGCCCATAAAAAAATTGGCAGTCCATACAAAAATAATCACTGTACTTGGCATAATATATAATATTCTCTATTTGTTATCATATATTACAATTTTATGTTTAGAATGGATGTTGGTTTGCATATATTATTAGTATATAAATTTAAGTTAAGAAATGTTTATATATTATTATTAGTCATATACTATAAATTATACTAAATGTGAAAGAAAATTGAAAATACAAAAATAATATAACTAAAGGTTAATTTGGTAATATTGTATTCTAATCACACTCAAAGCACATCCTAATCGCTTTGCCATTCAACAATACGATGTAACCACATCGCACCCGAATCGGATTTCCATTCACAATTCTAACTAATCGCATCGCTCCCACACTTGAATCGCAATCGCATCCGAAACGGACTGCCATTCGGTAGCAAGCGAGAGTGGTTAGTATACTTGTAATGAATCATTTCTTCTGGTATCTCTGCGCCCCCACCCCGAAACTGACCCACAGGCCACAGCACAGCGCCCATTCGCTTTGCGCGCGGGAAAGCAACGAAGTGATCTGATTTCATTCCGGGATAGGCGGCTAATACTAATCTAATAAGTGAGAATAACTCCTTACCTTTTTTCAAGAGAAGCCTGATTCTAGTCAGGATTGAAAAGATAATGACGAACCTTAAATGATATGTGACTTGACCAAATAATTCTATATAGCCCACAAAATAAAGCAGTCAAGTTTAGAAGATGTTATTTATGATAAGCTTAATAGATTTGTCATTTGTGGTTGTAGACAATTTATGTAGGATAAGAATTGATTTTATTTATTTCGATATTTTTATTATCTTAAAATATATTATTCTCTTTATTTGAAATTAATATTGTTTTCAAAATCTTCCCAAATTTAATGTTATTTTATAATCTTAATATAAGATTTGATGTACAGTCAAAAGTTTGTAGAAATATGGTAAAAGTTATAATTTATCTTTTAGTTTGAATGATTATTTTTTAAAGATGCTTATTGAAGGAAATGTATAGTTATCATTAAGTTTCAAAAATAACTTTCAATCAATACCATATGATATGATGAATAATAATTATTGACTAGCATTAAATTATGACAACACAATGAGTTATAACATTAATTCAATGTATTGACTATGACCAAAAAAATTGGCAAGAAATTTAATTTTGATGTGTAAATAGTTAAATTTTATATAATAACATAACCACATAGATATTTTAACAAATCATTCAATGTAAAACCAAACCAAATCCAACATAATTTGGTAAAAAATTTAATTGGTCTTTGAATTAAATATTATTAAGCAACTTAAAAACATTCCACATAATAGTAAATAGTAATTAATTTTACATCTTTGACTAGTATTAGTTTCTGAAATCTTATCTCCTAATTTCAAGTCTATTTAAATGAATTTGCATGTCCTCTTCATCATATCCCAACAAAAAAAACTATAACAACAAGAGAGATTAAAGTCATATAGCAACCATGCCAAGAAAGAATGTAAAACTTGCATGGGTTGAGAATGACAAGGCAAGAGCAAAAAGTTTAAAGCAAAGGAGAGAAGCATTACTCAAAAAGGTGAAAGAGCTAACCATATTGTGTGATATACAAGCTTGTCTAATCATTTTCAGTCCTAATGAAGTTGGTCCAGTGGTGTGGCCATCAGTTGAGAAGGCTCGTGGCCTCTTAGACGATTTCTTTGCCTTACCGGAGCTTGCGCAGAAGAATAAAGAGACGAGTATCGAATCATTTCTAAAGGAGAAGACGAAGACCGTTCATAAGAAGTTGATGGAGAGTGATAAAAAGAATAAAGAGTATGTCATTGATGAGTTAATGATGCATTTACAAAACGGTCGTGCGATAAGTGATCTTAACTTAAGTGAGATCTATGCATTACTATCTTTCTCAAAAGAGAAAATTATACATTTTAGGAATGAGCTAGGTTTCATGCAGTTCTCTCCTCTTCGTGATCCACCAATGCTTCCATTTGAGGTGCAAGTCGAGCAGCTGATGATCCCCACAAAGCATGATGTTGTAGCAACTACAAGGGAGACTAAAAATCACTACTTAATAGATCAATGGGTTCTCGATCCCAAACCACTTGAGCCTTTAGGTTATCAACGAAGTTACTGTCCATACAAAGGAAGCAGTAGCAATGGAAACCCTAATTTGGAGATGGAGCTCTTTTGTCCTGAAGTGATGTCTTTCTTTGGTTTGGGTGAGTCTACTGCTCAACCATTACAACATCATAACATGAATGATAATCCAATAATGGATATGAATCAAAGAGAACAATACTCTTTTGATTTCATGAGTCATGAGATGGAAATACAAGAGGAAGGGAACAACAACGCTACAATGACCAACGATGATGTTCGCCAAGAGCCACCTCGTAATGAAACAACTAATATGGCGATGTTTGATATCAATAGGGATTGGCTGAATTTGAATAATAATCATTTCTAGACTCCTAGTTGGTATTATGTTCTAAGTTTGGTATGAATTTATCTTTAAAGTTTGTTTGTTTTTTTGTTTTTTTTTTTTACTGTTTTGTCTATTTCAGTTGTGAACCTTTTTAAGGTTTTTACCTTTGTTATTTTGAAGTTATTTGTTTTTTTTTTCTTTGAATTAAATAGTTTTAATCATACAAATATACGCTGACTTAATATATTCTTTATAAACTAAAATCGTTATATAATCTCGTTTGATTGTGAATATTAAACTCTAATCTATGTGATAAACCCAAACCGACATAACTAAAAACTAATTTAATAATTTAATTACTGTATTTCCTAAGATTAACTTATAGTTGACTAACTTATTGTAATTTTTTTCTTTTTTTGTGTGTTAGTTTCTTAATTCCTTAGACCTAATTTTTATTAATAATTTCATTTTATAATTACTATCTTTTTTCCTTTAGGATTATTATTAAGTACTTGTTAAATTTTCTGACTTTTTATTGTTTCTTTCTGTTTTAAAAATATTATTTTTAAAAAATTATTTATATTATTTTTTTACCATTAATTATCTGACATATATCAACATCTTATCAATTCAATTAACACATGTTACGTTCTTCTTAATTAATGACTAACTTTGAAAACCTAACTTTATATAATAAGATTAGACTTTATATCCACTTTAATTGTCGTAATAATTTGTACTACTTTGTGAGTTTGACCCCAAACAAATTTTTTGTGACTTTGACCCCAAAAAAGTTTCGAATGTATTTTTATCTTTGTAACAACAAACAAAAACCACAATGAACATAAGATAGATGTTACCATTCAGCACAAAAACATCTACCTTATTTTTGATTTTTGAGTTTAATAGTGTTTTCATTATCTCCAACAAACAACAAACAGAGATCAAAAACTAAAAATAGGTTGTGATTACTGATTAGAACTGTCAAAATGGGTGTGTTGTACATGGTCCGTCCATATCCAATTTATTATAGACCGTAATGAAATAATCCATAATAAAAACGGGTCTAAATGACCTTGATCATCTTTTAAAAAAAAATATGATTATATAAAACAATCATCGGATCGAGTATAGGTTTTGGATTTCTAATCGACCTTAATTATCTAATGTTGAATAAAAATATGAAATAACTAAATTTCTGTTTTCTTTTTTTTTTTGGAATATCCACATTTCGATCCTTGTTGGAAAACTCAAAAAAGTCACTATGTCCATGTCAGGCAACTAGACAAAGCTATTTATTTAATTTCCCAACCAAAAAAAAAAAAAAAAAAATCTAAATCACGTTCTTCTTCGTCTCAAGATCCAGAAAACTAAACTAAACTAGAAGATGAGTTCAAGATCTGTCCTTACAACAATCTTGCTAAGTCTTTTACTAGTTGAGTTATGCTATGGAGGTTTCACAAGTGAATATGTCAGAGGAACTGATTTGCCCGATGACATGCCATTGAACAGCGATGTCTTTACAGTTCCTCCTGGTCCTAACACTCCACAACAAGTTCATATAACTCAAGGGAACCATGAAGGTAATGGTGTGATCGTTTCTTGGGTTACTCCGGTTAAGCCCGGTTCAAATACTGTTCGATATTGGTGTGAGAATGAGAAGTCGAAGAAGCAAGCTGAAGCTACTGTTAACACTTACCGGTTCTTTAATTACACTTCTGGTTATATCCATCATTGTCTCATCGATGATTTGGAAGTAAGTACTTATAAGTTTGAAGCTGTTTTGGATTTCGATTTGGTTTCGGTTCTGTTTTTTTTTTTTGATTCTATGGTACCTACTTCTAAATTCAGGTTTTAATTAACTTTTTTAAAAATTGGATGTGTTTGGAATCATTGGATTTAAATTTAGTTTCTTGAATATAGAAAAAGTATATTTATTTAAATCTTATTAATAATAGGTTTTGGGATCAAACCTTTAAGATAAATAGGTTTTTTACTCTTTCCGTTCAATGCAAAATTAATTAGTTTTTTTTACTAAATTTTAACGATTATATTCGACGGATTGTTGTATTATTGGTTGAATCGTGTTTTGATTTTCGGTTTAAAATAAACTAAAATTAAACGATTCCTTAACCGCAAAAACCTTCAAAATCAAGTATTAAAAGATGGAGGGAATGTTAAATATTTAAACTTTTAACAACTTTTTGTTTTGTATTTAGTTACTGTTGTTTATGGTACTTCTAAATGAAGGTTTTAATTAATTTAAAAAACAATTGGATGTGTTTGGATTCAATTTTAGTAGTTTCTTGGGTATGGAAAAGTAATTTTATTTAAATCATATTAATAATTGGTATTGGGATTAAATCTTTAAGACAAGATAGGTTTTTTCGATGTCAATGCAAAATTAATTAGTTTTTAATGAATTTTAACGATTATATTCGACGGATTGTTGTATTATTGGTTGCATCGTGTTTTGATTTTAGTTTTAAAATAAACAAAAATTTAAATGATTTCTTGATCGCAAAAGCCTTAAACATCAAGTATTAGAAGATGGAGGGAGTATTAAATATTTAAACTATTAACAACTTTTGTTTTGTATTTAGTTACTGTTCTTTTTTCTTTAATTCTTACTCATTATAGATGGTTATGTGCAGTTTGATACAAAGTACTACTATGAAATTGGTAGTGGCAAGTGGCGTAGACAGTTCTGGTTCTTTACTCCGCCTAAGTCAGGCCCTGATGTACCTTACACCTTTGGATTAATCGGTATATTAACTAAAATGTTGTCTTAAAAATCATGTTTATGAGCTAACAAGTGTGAGTGACACATCAAACCTCAAACTAAATGTCCAGGGGATTTGGGACAAACATATGACTCAAATAGTACATTAAGCCACTATGAGACGAATCCGGGGAAAGGACAAGCTGTTCTGTTTGTAGGAGACTTGTCTTACGCGGATCGCTACCCGAACCACGACAACAATAGATGGGATACTTGGGGAAGGTTTGCTGAGAGAAGTGTTGCTTATCAACCTTGGATATGGACTGCAGGCAATCACGAAATCGACTTTGTTCCGGATATTGTAAGTAATTGAGTTCTTCCCTTTCTTGTTTTCGCTTTCTTGAGGAAGTACTTGTAACTTAACTTGAAGAGTTTGGTTTACAGGGTGAAATAGAACCATTCAAGCCTTTTATGAATAGGTATCAAACGCCATATAAGTCATCAGGAAGCATCTCTCCATTGTGGTATTCGATCAAAAGGGCGTCGGCTTATGTTATTGTTATGTCTTGTTACTCATCTTATGGTAAGGAATCGAAGAGACGAACTGCTTTAAGAAATTATTCAGAAGCTTGTTTGTTGCTTATGTTTATAATATTACTGATTAGGTAAATATACTCCTCAATACAAATGGCTGGAAAAAGAGTTGCAAGGAGTGAATCGAACAGAGACGCCGTGGGTTATAGTCTTAGTACATTGCCCGTTTTACAGTAGCTATGTGCATCATTACATGGAAGGTGAAACATTGAGAGTCATGTATGAAGAATGGTTTGTCAAATACAAGGTTGATGTTGTGTTTGCAGGTCATGTTCATGCCTATGAAAGATCGGTAATTTCAACTTACTTGTCCCCAATAGTATTGATATCTATATATCTACACCTCCCTTGTCCCTCAAGCGATAACTAAAATAATGATGTAGGAACGTGTTTCTAACATTGCTTACAACATTGTCAATGGACTGTGTGAGCCAATATCGGATGAGTCAGCTCCTGTTTACATCACTATCGGGGATGGAGGAAACTCCGAAGGCTTGGTTACCGAGTAAGTTTACCATATTCGTGCTATCGCGTGTGTGTAAAGATCGGCTAAAGAAAGAGTTTTATGTCAATAACAGAGTTAGTTACAGTTTCTCTGCATTTTCTCTGTTATTTGATACAAAGCGTTTGTTATATATGTAGCATGATGCAGCCACAACCAAGCTACTCCGCCTTTCGAGAAGCTAGCTTCGGGCACGGGCTACTAGAGATTAAAAACAGAACTCATGCCTACTTCAGCTGGAATCGTAACCAAGATGGGAACTCTGTAGCAGCAGATTCTGTGTGGTTGCTTAATCGGTTTTGGCGAGCTCAAAAGAAGACACAAATTGATGCATTTTAAAACACAAACTTAAACAAGGTTGTATTGTTTCTGCAATTCTAAATAAATAAATCAATCAATGACTATTTTATAAAAGGTAACTTTGTGAAAGCAAAGAAAGTACAATTCTATCATCTCCAACTTTGGTTTCTCTTTGTCTCTCCCAAATTTGCATTAGCATTGACCAAGATTAGTCGGTTTTATACTCCTCCCACGGCCGAAACTCGACCGCCTCCACCAACTCCACCATCACAAGTGAAAGCTCCTCCGCAGCTCTCTCTGCAATAGCCTCAGCCTCCAATTTTCTATCTTCAAAGTCCAGCGACATTCTCCTGACTTCATCTCTTAGCTCTAGAAACTCATCAATCTCTTCATCTTTTATCAACCATCTCATATTTTGAATCTCGTCGATGATTTCTTGTGTAACAAGGTAGCTAAGATTAGCCCTATCAGCTGTTGTTTTCGCTGCTTTGGCGGTTTCTTGGATAACAAGATAGTTCTTACAAACTTCATCACCTACAGATTCCACAATGTTGTCTCTCGAATCTTTGATATCCTTATAAACTCGTACTTCATCCCATATTTCATCAACATTGAGGTTCAAGTAGTCCTTCAGAGTTACAAGTTCTGAGTAGATAAATTTCTTCATCAACTCTCTACATCTCCTCATCTTCTCTTCATCATCTCTCAACTCTTCACGTAACTCTAAGAGTTTGGCTGACAAGTTTTTTCTATGATTTTCAAGACGTGAGCTGACAATATGCTCCAAAAACTCTGTTTCTTTTTCCATCTTCTCTTCATCTTCTCTCAACTCTTTCACTATATGTCTCATCTTCTTCACTTCCTCGCTCACATCTCTTACATCAACAGTTTCATCACCACCTTCTGAAAAAACCAATGAAAAAGTTATAATTGTATACATTAGCAATCAATCCCTATATGGTTAATGATGATTATGAGACTCGAACTAGAGACCTAAGAAAATACTCTTTTTATAAGGTTTAAAGAACGTAATAATTAGATAATTAAAAACAAAACATTATAGCTAGGGTTTCTTCATGTACAAATACAAAATAGTTACCTGTTGGTATCAAACCCTCATTGTTGTGAGGTTTAGAAGATCTTCCAAGGTACTCAAAGATGTAAACTGAGTGGTTTGCGATGAAGATAAAAACACTGAGAGGCCAAAGGAACATGTACTGATCAGCCCCAAAGCTTTTGAACGCCAATAGAAACATGAAGCGATCCGACAGAAACAGCGAGAACCCACTAATACCCTAATCAATTAGAGAAGAAAAGATAATGAGATTGTAACACCAAAGTCAAACGTAGATAATTTAAGATTGTATACGATTTTACTTACAGAGAGTTTAGGGCATAAGGAGATCAAGATTAATGAGAGAAGAGTCGAAAAGATTAGGACAAGACCGATCAGATTTGTGTGTACTTCGGAGGAGACAAGAAGCAAGAAGAGAAACAAACGTTCTGTCCAAAACAAAACAGTTGCTAGAAGTTCTACTTCTTGTTCAAATCTTTCTCCTTGTTCAATAATATTCATCGTCCTCATCAGTCAAAAACTTTTGGCCAATATTGATACAACACTTTTTTCTGATATTTGATGTTAATTGTATTTATATATTGGTTTACAAATTCGTTTACGAAGATAAAAAGGATTTGTATATATATTGTATTTAGGATTTGTGTTTAGGGCTAATTTTCATGAATCTGATAAAACAAAATAAAAAGTAATATACGTGTTGACACGTATCTTAGCAAATTGAATTTGCTGAATTTGCAAAAAAAAAAAAAAAAAACGTGAATAAAGGATTTATTGAAGATATCAATTGCAAATCTATATATACTTAGGATATGTAACGTAACTATCTCCTCTTTCTCGATGTTAATATATAGTTAAATTAGACAAAAAAAAAAGGAAAAAAATAAGAGAAATTCATTTTTCACCAATATTGCACTTTCAGTTTTTTTTTTCTCTATATATATATTAATTATTTTAAATATATATTATAAGTTGAACAAAGGGAAGTTAAAATATATTTTTAGTTATATGATTTGAATAAGTTGAACAAAGGGAGGTTCAAAATTTTTGAAAATGATTCTAACAGATTTTGTTGAGTTTCTCTATAAGTAACTTTCGTAATTAATCATTCTCTATAGAGACTTTTAACTTATTAGTTGGTGTCAATTTATTAAAGTTATATACATTATAATCATATAATTGATTCATATACACATGCAAATCACATGGATCTAGAGCACAAAGATGAGAATGTGTTATCCTTAATATGCACGCAATCAGCTACATTCAGCTACCATAAACTGTTCACCTAATATGACTCACAAAGAATATATTAATTAAGTGCTTTCTCCGTTCTATAATAGATGATCTTTTAAGCAATTTGCACACAGATTACCATGCGAAAGTTGAGAAACTTCTTGGTAGCATGTTTCCCAGAGCTTACATTGAACACTTTGTACTTTGTTTCCAAAGCACTCCACAGCTTTTTAGACGTCGTCACTTTGCTGTATATTTAATATTTTCTTATTTCTATATAAAACATCATTTAACATCTTTATAAACACAGTTTAACCATTGAAAAATAATCTATATATAAATGGTTGAAATCAATAAAAAAAACTAATTACTTTTGCTAGATTAGTGAGAACATCATATAATTTTGGGGAAAAATATAAAGCCAAAAATCATCTGTTTGGGTTATGTTAAAACGGTTTCATTTTGTATTTGACGGATTTCGTTAATGACATTCAAACCCGTTTAATTGCTCCGTTTGGCGTCACAAACTTTATGTTGACTCTCTCTTTAATATGAAACTTTAGTTGACTTTGCCAATTTAGGCACATCTTTAAAACGCCAAACAGTTGGAAAGTTCGAGATTTAAACCAACGAAATCGTACTCTCCAGGATTTTTATGGCATTTTTCCCATTCTAAAATGGAGAGATTATCATTTTCGATTCTGACGATATGATGAAGCATGTAACTCCACAAATTTCAAACAAAAAGGACGTGAACAGAATAACCGAAAACACAAAAAAAAAACCTCGGAAAATTATTAAGCGTTTGAGACATATGACATATCCAATGTATTCATAGTAGTCTAAATAAATTCAAAAGTAAATAGTTTGAAATCCTAAAAATAGTAACTTAAATCATCATGGGAGTGAGGTTTAGGTTGTGGAAACAACACCAAACTCGACCTCTATATTCAAAGCGCCATCCATGTCCAAGTAAGTCTTCCTAAGATCATCCATAGACACAAATCGAGCGTACCCCCAAGATGAACTATCTTTGCATGCTGTGCCATGTGTTACCTACAAAGAAAATTGTTATGTGATAATTTACTCCATATATCGACAGTGTATTACTACAAAATTGTCTCTCAACACTTCAACTAGAAGACCTACTTGAACGTGACAAATGGTTGGATCCATGATGAGAACATAACCGAAGTAAACCAATGTCGACTAAGATAAGGATCGAAACGATGAGAATATCATGCGTGATCTGTTAGTGGTTTTGGATAGATTATGTTAAATCTTTGATTCATGTATATCTCCTATATTCTAGGATCTAGATAGCTCATCCTTAATATGTATTAATACTCATAACATCTTATGATGAAATATATGGGAAAAAATGTTTAAAGTCTATTGTTCTTATAAGCTCTTGATTGGGACCTATCAATCCACGAGGGTCTAGAATTCGAATAACAGCTTGCTTAAAAATCTGTTCATCTTCCTCAATTGTTTCACTCTCGTCGAGGCTTAGAAAAATCGATATCCATTTGCTTTCATCTCGTGTTAAGATGGCCTTGGGATACAAGTCTATAACCCTATACAGTATATATGTGTCACGTACATATATGTATCAACAATACCACTAAGACAAGAGAACGTATTCATTCATGCATATACAAGTATGTACGTACTTACCATTGCCTTCCTTCAATTGTAAACCGGGGTGATTTGTGACGATAATCTTTCATCTCAGAGAAATTCTGATCATTCCAAGAGAATTTTGGATAATGGAGATTGTTATTAAATGAGATGATTTCCCAATTAGTAGGCGGTGGAGCAACAATTACATCAACACCAAACTCGCATTGATCTTGATTGACATATCCATTTTCAGGGTCTTTGAATATACTAAGCGGAATCACTTGAGGCAATCAAGCTATTGAACGGCTTCGATTCGACATATGTATATACATATATATGTTTAATGATTAGAAATGTAATCAAAGAAGATGCATATATGTAATAGTAATTAGATGTAAGATATGAACATAACCTACCATGAATAGTACAATACTTGTTTAGTTTTTAGTTAAAGACGAAAAACCAAAAATCCGCAAACACCTCATCAGTTGATGGTTTTGAGGACAAGCTAGTGCTATCTAATTTCACATACATTGAAATAAAATCACTTCCATTGTCCTCATTGTTCCCTTTCGGATACAAGATCATCCTCCTGCGTTAGCATTAGTTAAAGATGATGATTAATGCATCTTCTTCAAGTTTGAAGGGCAAGAGAAAGATTTGGTATGCACTTATATAGGGACTATACATGCATTGCCATGCCCATGCATACGTACCAGTTGTAGCCACCAGAGGAGAAGATACGGGATTGATATTTGCCATCAGAGTAGAGAGTTGAATTCTCGAGCTGTGAGAAGTTTTGGATCTTTAGTGAATATGAAGAAGGAGAACGTTGTCTCAAGCTCCGGACAGTTGTAGAAGACATTCTTTTACCCAAAAACGACATGAACTGTGTTGTGACCTAAACAAGAGATAGAGAAGAGTACTTTGAGATGGTCATAGAGATCAAAATTTTCACTAAAGAAACGTTCTTATATTAGAAACAAAGGTGTCTCGGAAATTGCATTATAAAGACTATATAGTATAGCACCTCTTGCATACAAATTTTTGGAATTAATTCCTAGTTTGTAACGATTTATATACCTAAATTCCAAAGTCAAATTTTATGATTTAGGTAAATTGATGAATTCTATATGACTATCAGAGCCGGCCCATGGGCCAAGCTGGTGAAGCATCAGCTTGCGGCCCTCGATATAATACATAAAATTCGGCTTTTTTTGCAAAAGTTTCTTTTAGTCCAGTAGTACATGTATGCACCCCAGTTCGAGTCACATACTTGTATTCAACCAGCCATTTATTACTTTTTGATTGTGGCCTGAAATTTTTTAGAGACTATATTGTTATTACCTGGAAACTCTGAAGTGGTACGGTGGATCGAAACGACTTGAGGTTGTGTAACACTCTTAACATCGTGTCTTTACCGGTGAGATCCTAGCTACCTCAAGAACTCGACGAACGTTTTCGTGTGAATCAAGGTTTCTTAGCTCACTCCACACCTTTGAACTAGAACGTGTTATCGTCTCTGCGGCAAAAGAAATAACCCCCTTGTTTATATATTTACTTATGTATATATATGTTAGATAAGGATTACAAGCTTTATCAAAATAAAGATTGACTTTACTTGTGTTGAAAAAGACCATAAACTTTATTTGTGGTGAATTAAATAGCGAACTTTAGTTGACTTTTAGATAAAATTGTTAACTTTTGTTGACTTAGTTAATTAAGACATGTAGTTTGGTTAACTCACATTAATGATATGTGTATATAAATTATAAAAAATTTAAATATATAGATCAAAATTTTTTAACAGTTTTTCGAGTAAATCTTCAAATAACATTTTTTATTTAAAAAAAAAGAGTACCGCATATCATAATTTAAAAGGGGAAATTAGCATATAATACTTATCCAATTAAAATAAAACAGAATTTTTTCTAAGTTTTCTCAAATTTCTCAAATTTTATATTTATCATCAAACTAATTATTTTAGTTTTTTCTTTTTCTTTTAAGGGAATCAAATATCATAATAAAAAAATAAACATTATCATAACCATCCAAATTAAAATTTAAAACATAAATTTACTTTGTATTTATGTTAATGTCATATATTGTATTGTGGCTTGTGTAGGTTTGTAGCAATTAGAGTTGCATAACTATCGAAGGTTGAAACTGTAGCAATATCCTTGGTATACTTTACATTTCTTTCAACTGTTGGTGGTACCTGAAGGTTACGCAGAACCGGCATGAACATAACAATGATTTTGGCCCCAAAATTTTCAAAAATATATATATAACATAATATTATTGCAAATAATCCTCGAATGTTTTTCACTTTTACAAAAAATACCCCTAATTTTTTAATATCAAAAAAAACCTTGCTCAAAAAAATCATTTATTATAGAACAAAGAAAGTATATTATATTAGAAAAATTCCGCTAACTAAACTGGAAAAATTTGGAAGCCTCCTTGTCCAAGTAGTGTTGACTAAAAGTTTAATAATGCTTTTACATCAAGAGGTCTCGAGTCTCAGACAATGTGATTTATTAACAATTATACAAATTTAACGAGGCAAGTTCCTAAGAAATCTCCAGTGATGACAATTAGAGCGGTTCACCGGAAATCCACCTATTGAAAGAGAAGAAGATGTCTAAGATCAGCAAGAAAAATAAGGTATTGAAGATCAACATTGGATTTAGCAAGGAGAAAGAGGCATTCAAAATCAATGTGGAGTGTAGTCAATAGTGGATCTAATTGGGTTGGAAGGAATTGCGCATAGTAGAATTATCAATATAAACGTTCTCATAATCTATAATAATTAATAAATTTAAAAATGATAAAAAAAACTGGAAAAACTTGTTTTTTTTTTCTTTTTTGGAAACACTGGAAAAACTTGTTAACATACAAAAAAAATGCAGTGAAAAACACATATATTTTGTGCTAACCTAAAAAACATTCTTTTTTTACTATAGTTTTCTTTATGATGTACCATGACATGACCATGTGAGCAGAAAAAGTGGTATTATGACCACATGTTATCAAAATTGAGATTCATGGTAACAAATTTTTCAGTATAAACACACTTTTCTCGAATCATTTATAGTTTTCATTCGATTCAAATTCTGACTCAATGAGAAAAAGTTACATTTACGACAAATGTTGTAAAAGAATTAAAAAATGGTATAAAAGAAGCTATGTTCTCCTATTCACATACCCACATAAACATATGAAATTACATAATTTTTAAAAATAAGTAAATAAATTACTATTAATTCCCTCAAACAAAAACAAAATAAAAACCCCAAAAGATTCATAATTTGAAGAAGAAAGAATTCAAAAGCTTCCTGATGACGTGTCCCTCTGTGACGGGCTTCTCCAAAACCCAGCCCCATAGAAACGTTCCAACATCTCATTCTCAAGCCTAACGACGTCGTTTAAATCACCACCACTCACGTGACATTCCTCAAAAACAATCTCAGCCGTCAGATCATCTTCCTTCAATCTAGCGTGTACGGTGCTCTCGCTCCCTTCCGCCGTAGCTGACGCAAGCAAACCATGCCGTTTCCTCGTAAAACGTCGTCGTTTGCTTCGTCTCCAAGCTTTTTTACAAACCGCCGCCGGAACTTTATACACGGCCAAAACCATCAGATTCACAACCGCACATGGACAACAACACCACACCGCCGCACACTCCGCCGCCGCTCCTCCCGCTACTTCCCCAACTTTTCTCCTCTCTTTACTCAACGACGTCGGTGGAGAAGATAAGTTCCTCATCGTCGGTGATTCTTCCGACGGCGATTTCAGAATCACGTGACGAGTCATTTACTCACGTGACACGAATTAAACGGGTTTTGGTCCCGGTTATCGAGAATTAGTCCTCCGGTTATCGAGATTTTTCCCGGTTATTGAGATTCAGATTAGTGAAATAACCTTTAAAATTTTTCTCAGATTTCTCCAAGAAAACAGAATCTGGTGAGAACTGACCTTAGAAGAAGGTCATTCATCATTGATTCTTAAAGGTTATGTGACTAATCAAATCATGAAGATGAAGATCATCCCAAGGAGAAGGAGGAGGAGGAGAAAGTTGTGGATGGTTAAAGTAGAAATAGGGGAGAAGAAGGAGACGATGGTTAACGAAATTTTTTTAGATGAGTTAAAAAATAGCTGTGTTTTTTTTTTGTAATTTTCTAGGAATGGTTGTAAATTTTCCGAGAAAGTGTGAGAGAGAGAAAGAGAGAGAAACGTTTGGTCAGAGATGATAACTGAATCAGAGAAAGGTAAAAATGGAACCGAGAAGGTCGGAGAAGATATATATAAATTTAACAGTTAAAGATTTTTTTTCTTTTTTTTTTTTGTATTTCTAAATTTAACACACGATAATATTGTATTGTAGTTGTTATATTTATAAAAATAATTATTTATTGAAAAAAACCTCTAAAACTAAACAAATAAGAAAAAGTTTGTTTTTTGGATTCTCTTAAATATTTGTCGGTTTTAAAATTTGATTTTAATGGTTTGACATTTTAACTACTTTCAATAACTTCTATCAATATTTCGTTTCGCCAATTTCAGAAAAAAAAAATTAAATTTAAATCTTTGAATTTTTTTAATATTCGAATTGATAACATTGTTTGACCGTTTTTTTATGGTTTTGTCTTCGAAAAACTATTATAATTTTAGAAAATAAAAAACTTTCCGAAAAATAAAAATTTAAAATGTTTTGAACTAATATAAATTTCTTGTTTTAAATATTTGTTTTATGTTTTTGTATTCGAAATTTACCCTTTAACTTAAATTTTTTTTAATAACTAATATATTTGGGACTTAAAATATAGCTAATATATTTGGGACTTAAAAAATATTTTAAATCCCTTCTCATACGCCCCAAATATTTAATAAAAATGATTCTTTACTGAAAAAAGAAATAAAAATAATCGATAATATTCACTTTGGCTGCGATTGATTATTTGAGAAAGACAGAGACTTGTTTGGTTTGGTCCACACGTGACCGTGTGAGAGTGAAATCTTGTTATAAAGTCGTTTTTGGACTTCTCTTCTTTTTAGGGTATATATATATATGAACCACAAAATTATTTGCTTATCAAAGCACCTGATTTGTACTTTCTTCAAGCTCATTTTTATTCAATCTGTTTAATCAATTTTTATGTAACCTTGCCAGCTCGATTTCTTAATTTTATATGAGTTTTTTTTGTTTGAATGGATCTTATTATGTGTAAAACGTATGGATCATACGACATGTTTGTGACAAAAGTTGTTGGATATCATTTTCAGTCTACGTGTAATCTTTAGACATTTTGTTCCACTTGCACCATTTTGCCATGTATATGGATGATGCATGTGAATTTTTTGGATCGTCCCTAAGTTTTGTCATGCTATTTTAAGAATTAAGATGAATTTCTAAAAGTAAAACCAAAATTTAAGAAGACGGTCAAAGTCAAGAATGAGTTATGACATTTAATTACTTAATTAGTGTGGGATCTTTTCAAGGATACATTGATCACTCTTGATTCAGCACTTAGGGCATGAATGGAAAGCACATAAAAAACAATTATCCTACCAAACATAAAATAAATACGATGCAGTTCAAAAAAAATTATTATTAAAAAATAATTATCCGGCTGACATATCAAAACTTAAAAGAAAATTGTACTGCACTATTGTAACAACCCGTTTAGTGGGATCATCCGCCATGTGGCACACCTCGCAGATCAATTGGTGACAAATTCCACGGTGGGAAGGTTGTTAAAGAGTGAGGACCTGGGTTCGAGGAACGCCAGGCGCACCAATAACCTACCTGGTGGGCCAGGAGGCTGCGAGCAAGTGGGCTGCGCAGTTTGGACCCACAGGAGAGAGGTTAGGGTCGATGCGCTGCAGCGCTTGTAGCTGCCATATGGCGGGGTGTGCCATGTGGTAGGGATTCCCACCGGGATGGGTTGTTAGAACTATGAACAGTAAAAACGCTGGAGATTTGGAGTGTTTGATTCGCTATATCTGTTTGATCTGTTTTTGTTCTGCTAGATATGCTTGAAACGCTTGATCTGCTATGCCCGATATGCTCTCTCCATTTGAAGCCTTAGTTCATGCATGATCTATATATAAGGGTTAGAGTTTTGAATCGAGTAGAGAATGATCAAAACTTTAGTATGATATTTGATCAATCATATATGTGAATAACAATGATAGCTTTAGATATCTTGATTTGAGGCTAGGTGACCTAGATCTCTTTCAAAAATATTGCATTGTAATAGAAACATCCATAAGTATGACCCATCTGGAATCTCTCCATAAATTCTATCGCTAAAACTCTTCAAATCAAAAGTTATACTACTAAAACTACCCGAAAATCATAATGCTCATCAATATCCCCATAAATCTAGGTTTACTGTTTGCTTAACCGACTAACAAATACACTAAACCAGATTAAACATAATCTAAACCAATTATAAACATGTTACACCTAATTGAACCAATTACAATTACGACGAAGATGAGGAAGGAGGAGACAACGACGATTGTTTTTATGAGTCTCTTGACGTTTAGAGTTTAGACTCTTCATCTTCTCTCTCTTACTATGTTTCTAACTCCAATTTACGATTTCAAATCCTACCTATTTCTCCCTTAAAAATATTACATCTTATCAGAAAAACCAATAACTATGATTCTGTCTCAGATCTCCCAAAACAAATGTCTCTCAATCTATATTACCATGTTGGACAAGCTGTAAATGTTGGAAAATGTTACATGTGGTAATAAACAAGAAAAAAAGCAACCATAACAGAAAAGTTACAAGGATAACAAAACAAACACTTAAAAGACTAATACAATGGACTAGTAAAAAGAAACAAGAAATAAAGAAACAAAATGAGTACAAAGAAGATTTGACGACAATCTAGGCTAGCAACGAAAAAGAAGAAAATATACTAGATGAGCAAACTGGGAGAAGAGCCAAGTAGAATAAGATAACTAGTAGTTGGTAGTAAGAGGCTAAGAGCATTCTTATTGGAAGGCTCTTATAACCGAAAAAGTATCTTAGCACAGTGTTTTGTATCGTATATAGTGCAGTAAAATCGTCATCATTTCATCCAAATTTTTTAGTTTCAACGCTTTGATCAAGTGGATGGAACAAAATCTTTGGCATCAGATTTATCATTTATGTTTCCATGTTTTGTTCCTTTTATATTTTGCTATGGAACCATTTATTATAGATCTTTAATCATCATCAATAGGTATACATAAACGGGAAAAATGTCAATTAAACCCTGAACTTGTTGGTCAACGCCATTTAAACCCTGAACTTTGCCTAAGGCCATTTAAATCGTGTAGTTTTGTTTGACTATTATTTTAAACATCACATTTTATTAACCAAGCCAATTTACACATATCGTAAAATCATAAACCGGAGCAACTAAACAACATTTAGCATCCGTGTTAAACCATTCGTTATTTACAGAACGAGTTTTTCCGTGAATCAAAATATCAAAAAAATCCCCAAATCACACAATTAAACCCTAATTTCCAAATCACCCAAATAAACACAATTCTCTCTTTGCGATTCAGAGAAGAGGAACACGTTCCGGTACAAAACGATTTAGGCACCACAAGGCGTTTTAGAGGCTGTGACCGCAGATGAAGTTGGAGCACCACCGGAAGGCATTTCAAAGGCTGAGATCGAATACAGAGTTGAAGCTCCACAGCAAGGCCTTTTTCAGAGGTCGAGAAGAAGAAGAATTCTAGTTTAAAATTGTGAAGAGGAAAAGGTGAAGAAGAAGAAATTGAGAAATTGAGAAATCGATTTTGTGTTTAGAGTAATGTTTTTTTATTTGGAGATTTTTTTTTCTTATATGCACCGTGTAAATTGGCTTGGTTAATAAAATTTGATGTTTAAAATGATAGTCAAACAAAACGCGATTTAAATGGCCTTAGGCAAAGTTCAAGGTTTAAATGGTGTTGACCAACAAGTTCAGGGTTTAATTGACGTTTTTCCCATACATAAACTGTTTTCGATTAAATAAATAAGATATTTACGTTTTTTTTTTTTTTTTTTTTTTTTTTTGAAAAAGTAAGAAATTTATCAAAAACCCATTTGTCATCGGAGGCGATTTTTAGTAGAGAGCATCGAATCCCTTTTTTGGGTATATGACCCTCTTTCTCGTCTAGTTTATTCCATTAGGGTTGAGAAGAGAGCATTTGGGAAAAAAAAACGTGTTTTCTCTTGGTTTTATTCTTCGTTTCTTCAGCCGCAACAACATATTAGATCTAATCTTCGTGTTCGTCTGTGTTTGTTCTTGGGGTTCTTAAGTTCAGCAAGGAAAACTCAACTCCAACTTCCTTTTCTCGCATAGATAAAAGGGTTTCTCAGTTTCCTTTTCTGTGGTTTTTCTAATTAAAGGTCACTAGTTCGTTTTCCAAAACCAATCAAGATGTCTGCAGCCATGGATAAGGCGTTGATGGCAATGTCACTTGAAGAAGAAGAAGATACTCCGTTCGATATGCTAGATCTCCCCGAATTCTCTTCCTCCCAAAGGAATGTGCTGAGTCTGGTAGGGAGATTACTAAACCCAGAATGCCAAGATATGCAAGCTTTGGTTAGAAATATGCCAAGGAAGTGGCAAAAATGGGGTAAAGTCACGGGAGTGGCACTTACAAAAGAAAAATTTCAGTTCATTTTCAACTCTGAGCACGATCTTCAAGATGTGCTGGATAAAGGAGCTCACACCTTCAATGAGTGGTCTATTGCTGTGGATAGATGGTACGAGCATCCACCAGACAATTATCTTCAGTTCATTCCTCTCTGGGTTCAGATCTGGAATTTACCAATCAACCATTTCACTATTGCTGCTATAACTTCGTTGGGAGAGCTCATTGGACAAGTTTTAGAAGTGGCTTACGACCCTGATAGACCACAACTACAGGAATACGTCCGAGTCAAAGTTATGTTTGATGTTTCCAGACCATTAAGAAGATCTAAAGTGATAAACATCAAAGGAGGTTCAACAACAGTGAGATTTCAGTACGAGAGGGTACAAAAACGTTGCTATGAATGTCAGAGGCTCACCCATGAAAGAGATGTTTGCCCCATCCTTGTTAAACGAAGACAAGATGAGGCAATAGCAAGAAGATTAGGGAAACCAATAGAAAGAGCAAAGAAAACCTTGGTGCTGAAAGAATCTAATCCCTTATTTGGAGTTCTGCGTAAGGAACAGGTTGGTATAGATTCTCTTACGGGTAGACCAAGAATAGCCCCTGAAGTACTGGAAGGCATGAGACAGTACTTGATGGCAGCCAATGGGGAAGATCAGAAAGTCAAGGAAGAAAGAGTGAAGAAAACTGTTGGAGAAGTAGAAAAAAATCCTATAACACAAAAAACAATCTTGCGTCTTGAAGCTCTTCCCATGGTTCATCCTGAGATCAACAAAGAGAAAGGACTTGTGTTCAATTATGATAGTGAACAATCTTCTAAACCAGATGGGGTATCAACTGGTCTAAAACTTGCATAATAGAGATTCACAAGTTGCCATGGATAGATCTTGGTTGGTAAATGATGCATCCACGTTCACACATGAAGGTGAAAGGAATTTCCTTGGGCTATCTCAGCCTTTTCAGAGTTTACCAACGGTTTTTAGGACCGGGTCCTCTGGGGCTGGTCCGTCCGGGTTTACTTCTAAAAAGGAAAAGCCAAGGAGAAGACCTACAAAGAGTAATAGAAAACCCAAACCTTTCAAACCACCAACGGATGGTGAAGCTCAAACGTTGAAGTGCGGTAAAACAGTGGGTGAGAAGGATAAAAGAAAAGCAGAAAAAGAGGGAACAAGCGCTGCTAAATCATCAAAGCTTAATCCCAAAGAGGTGATCCCAAAGGGGGGATTGCCTAATGTCCAATGAGCATTTTGAGCTGGAATTGTCAAGGCTTGGGACGGTCTCAAGACTTGGCTTTTCCTCGTCTTAGGGAATTGCGTAAAAAACATTTTCCTGAGATTTTGTTCTTAATGGAAACGATGCATGATAGGGATACTTTAGTGGATTTGCAGGAATGGCTGGGGTATAGTAGGGTGTATACAGTGGAACCAGTAGGGAAGTGTGGTGGTTTAGCAGTCTTTTGGAAGAGTAGTGTACAGATAGAAGTGAAGTATGCTGATAAAAATCTCTTAGATTTTCTAGTTCAGTTTGGGGCATCAACCTTCTACGTCTCATGTGTGTATGGGGACCCTGATTTCAAGAAAAGAAAGATGGTTTGGGAGCGAATCAGCAGAATTGGAGTTAGTAGAAGAGATTGTTGGTGTATGTTGGGTGATTTTAATGACATATTACATAATTGAGAGAAACTCGGAGGTCCAAGGAGAAGTGACTCTTACTTCAAGCCTTTCTCTGAAATGTTAAATGCTTGCGATATGGAAGAATTGACTAGTCAAGGTAATCGTTTTACTTGGGCTGGAAGAAGATATGATTTGTGGATCCAGAGTAGATTGGACAGGGTGTTTGGAAATAAAGAATGGTTCAAACAGTTTCCAGCTTCTAATCAGGCCTTCTTGGAGTTTAGAGGATCAGATCATAGACCGGTTTTGATGAAACTTTTGTCTTCTCAAGAAGCTTACAGAGGGCAGTTCAGATTTGACAAAAGATTTTTATACAAACCCCAGGTTGAAGAAGCAGTTGTAAGAGCTTGGAATCTTTCAAGTCCAAACATGGGATCTACTACAGCTGACAGACTTCGGGTTTGTAGGAAAGCTCTTAGCTCTTGGAAAAAGAAAAATTGTACTAATGCCAATGACAGGATACAACAGATGGAAGTTTCTTTGGAGAGAGAACAGTCGTCCATTTTCCCAATGCGTGACCAAGTTTTTTTCCTTAAAAAAGAACTGGCAAGAGCTTATAGAGATGAGGAAGAGTATTGGAATCAAAAGAGTAGAGAGAAATGGATGAGATGTGGTGACAGAAACTCCAAGTTCTTTCATGCTTCAGTCAAAGGAAACAGATCAAAGATGAGGATAGAAAAACTGTTGGATATCAATGGGAATTTTCAAAAATCAGAGGCAGCCAAAGGTGAAGTCGCTTGTGCATACTTTCAAAATCTGTTTACTTCATCCAATCCCCCTAGTTTTACTAGCTGGTTTGATGATTTCCAACCTAAAGTTACTGAAGATATGAACAAGACTCTTTTGGAATTAGTGACAGATGAGGAGATAAAAAATGCAACATTTTCTATAAAACCATCCAGTGCACCTGGTGCAGATGGTATGTCAGGTCTCTTTTTCCAACATTACTGGAAGATTGTTGGGCCTCAAGTTATCTCTGAAGTAAGAAAGTTTTTCGAGACAGGTATTTTTCCTTCTGAGTGGAACTATACTCATTTGTGTCTACTTCCCAAAATTCTGCATCCAACGGAAATGGCAAACTTAAGACCCATCAGTTTATGCTCAGTTTTGTATAAGATCATTTCCAATGTAATGGTGAGAAGATTACAGCCTTTCCTTCCTCAGCTGGTGTCTCCATCACAATCTGCTTTTGTTTCAGAAAGACTGATCTCAGACAATATTCTGGTTGCTCACGAAATGGTTCATAGTTTGAATACAGTCTCATCTATTTCTTCAGAATTTATGGCAGTTAAGTCTGATATGTCAAAAGCCTTCGATCGAGTTGAGTGGAGTTATCTCAGATCCTTACTATCTGCTCTAGGTTTTCATGAAAGATGGATTAATTGGGTGATGTTCTGCGTTTCTTCAGTAACATACTCAGTTTTAATCAATGATCAGCCCTACGGAATGGTCATTCCACAAAGAGGACTAAGGCAAGGAGATCCCTTATCTCCATTTTTATTTGTCTTATGTACAGAAGGATTATCCCATCTCCTTAATTCAGCTCAGTCAAGAGGTCTTATTAATGGCATTCAGTTCAATGAAGGAGGTCCTACCATTAATCACCTCTTGTTTGCAGACGATAGTCTTTTTGTATGTAAGGCTAACAAAGACCAAAGCCTAATGTTACAAAAAATTCTAAAGGTTTACGGAAAAGCTACAGGGCAGACTATCAACCTCAATAAATCTTCTATCACCTTTGGAGCTAAGGTTCATGCTTTGCAAAAAAAAGACATTCAAACTACTTTGTTGACTCAGAATGAAGGTGGAGCAGGAACATACTTAGGTCTTCCTGAATGTTTCAGTGGTTCAAAGGTTGAGATGTTGGGGTATATCAAAGATAGGTTAAAATCCAAACTTTCAAACTGGTTCTCTCGTTCGTTATCTCAAGGCGGAAAAGAAATTCTGTTGAAATCAGTGGCATTGGCTATGCCGGTTTTTGCCATGTCGTGTTTCAAACTGCCAAAGACAACTTGCTCTAATCTCTCTAGTGCAATGGCTCATTTTTGGTGGAGTTCTTTTGAACATAATAGAAAGATCCATTGGCAAAGCTGGGAAAAATTATGCTTGCCAAAAAGTCAAGGAGGTTTGGGTTTCAGGGATATTCAATTGTTCAACCAAGCTCTTCTAGCAAAGCAAGCTTGGAGGATTCTGCAATTTCCAGATTGTATTTTTTCCAAGGTTATGAAATCTAGATACTTTCCTGATTGCCAATTCATGGATGCTTACCTTGGGCAAAGACCTTCTTTTGGATGGAGGAGCATCTTACATGGAAGGGATCTGTTGGGTAAAGGGCTGATGAAAAAAGTTGGGAATGGGGCTTCAATTGGAGTATGGGTTGATAGATGGATTGATGATGAAGTTCACGGTTTGAGAGCTCCTTGGATAAAGAATGATTTCATTAATCCTGGTTTGATGGTTAAAGATCTAATTGATTTTAGCCAAAGAGATTGGGATATAGGGAAGCTAGAGGAGCATTTCTTTCCGGCTGATATACTCAAGATAAGAGCATCTAAACCTGTGGTGTCACAAGAAGATTACTGGATTTGGAAACTCAATAAAAGTGGAGACTTCTCAGTCAAATCAGCTTATTGGCTTGCAATGGAGACAAATGAGAACTCTCTGATTCATGATGCCCGCTTGCAACCATCCATTAATCCTCTTAAGGAACAAGTTTGGAAGTTGTCCACTGATCCCAAGATAAAAGTTTTCTTGTGGAAAATTTTAAGTGGAGCCTTACCAGTAGCTGATCTGCTATCGCACATATGTATGAAAGTCGATAGTAGATGCCAAATGTGTGGTATGGAAGGAGAATCAATAGAACATGCCTTGTTCACTTGTTCTTTATCTAGACAAATTTGGGCTTTATCTGATTATCCAATGCCACCAGATGGGATGCAGATGGGTTCTCTCCTTTCTATTATCCATCATTTTCTCGTTAACAAGGATAATATTAAATGGCCTTGTGAGCTAAGGAAGAGCTTCCCTTGGATTATTTGGAGGATTTGGAAAAACATAAATTTGTTTTTCTTTGAAGGTAAAAGATTCTCTTCCTTAGAGTCGGTTCAGAAAGTTAAACAAGATGTAGAGGAGTGGTTTTTGGCTCAGGTTATTCAAGCTGAAGGGACTGCTGAATCAACATCTCAATCAGTTGGAGCCATGTCTTCACCGTTAGCAAATGACGAAGTTTGGAAATCTCCCAATATTGGATGGTTAAAGTGCAACGTGGGGATCTCTTGGTCGAATCGAAATTTGTTGGCTGGTGGTGCATGGGTTCTAAGGGATGAGAAAGGGGAAGTGTTGTTACACAGCAGAAGAGCCTTCTCTTCTATTAATACGAAGGAGGAGGCAAAACTCCATTGTGTTATTTGGGCAATTCAAAGCATAAATAGTCATAACTTGAACCATGTTATTTTTGCTCTGGAAGATGCAGAGTTAGTGGGAGCAGTTCTCAGACCAAACGCTTGGCCAGCCTATAGATATCAAGCAGTAGAGTTGTGGAAGGTTTTGGGGTTGATTCAGTATTGGAGATTGGTTTTGGAAGGAGCATCAGCAAACAGAGGAGCTAGTCTCATTGCGAAAAGTGTTACGTCGGATTGTCGGCTGCAATCTTATGTTGCAGTTAGTCACCCAGCTTGGCTTAATAGAATTTTCGAAGATGAGAGAGTTTGATCCTCTGTTCTCTGTCCTGGGTATCAGTCATGTTGGGGAGTAATTTTTTGGTATAGGCCTGATTTCATATAGGCGTTAACGGTAGTATTTATTTAGCGTAACTAATCTAATTTGGTCTTTCATGATCTTGTAAGGTTCGTCTTTTTGGCTTGATTAATATATATAACATCAGATGACAAAAAAAAAAAAAAAAAATTTTTTATCAAAAACTGAAACCCTAGGTAGTTAATGCGAAGACCTAGAGGATTCGTTTGACCCATTTGTCTCCTACAAAATGCGGAAGCAAAATTCCCACCTAAATTCCATATTCTCTCTTTTACCTTACAAAAGCAAAAATCTTGTCGCTTGTTTGTTAATTCTTTCTCATAATAATAGTATACATTTAATTGTCTCTTTAGTTTTTAACATAATAAATTTATTTCTCTTTTTAAGAGTACAATATTCAATAGTAAAAATAAATCTTCCTCTGATTTGGTATACACTTTAAGTAAAAATTAATCACTTTCTTTTTATTAAATATGTTTGAACAAAATCCACAATATATTTAACACTCCTAATTTTTCCTTTATATATACAAACCGTCCCATCAAAATTTCAAGAACAAAAAGAAAAACCCATAGAAACTGTAAAAAATGGAGAGAAACAATATCCAGCCGCCACAAAATAATCTACAGCTAAAAAGTTACTGGCTAAAGGAGATGGAAGGTGACTTGGATTTTAAAAACTATGAGTTTCCCTTGGCTAAGATCAAGAGAATCATTAAATCTGATCCAAACGTGACTATGCTCGCATCTGAGGTTCCTCTCCTCTTCTCTAAGGCCATTAAGATGTTCATCATGGATCTCACCATGCGTGCATGGCGCCATACGCAAGAGGGAAATCGCATAACGATTTATAAATCAGATATCGCTGCCGCGGTGGCTCGAACCTTTACGATGGATTTTCTTCTTGATGTTGTCAATGCGGAGGAGCCTGTTGCTGCAATATCTAACTACGTGGCCATGCCATATCACAACAATGATGTATTGCCTCCAGGAATGGTGATAGGAACTCCTGTTGTTGATGGTACCGGAATATACGGTGACGTACTCCAGCCGTGGCCGGGTGCTTGGAACATGGCGCCTAGTGAGGGTCGTGAAGGAGAGGATGCAGTAGGGGGAAACAACATACATTAATGTTGGGGGTTTGAAATCGTTGTATTAAGGATTTGAATATGTTTTTCAAGTTATCTTGTGAAATGTTAATTTAAATGAATTTTTATCCATATTTGCTTGAGATTAATTTAGGCATACAATGACATCCTTTATAAGGATAGTGTTGTGGCCAGGTTGACCAAGGCTTAAGGCAAAATTAAAATTGGGGGCCTTTTCATATATATTTTATTTTATAAAAATGAAAATAAAAAACGACATAAAATTTGTAAAACAAAATAAGAATAAAATAAACTAATAAAAACACATAAATTATGAAAAACAAAATAAGGATTAAAAACAACTAAGACCTAATTTTTCTTCCTTCTGTTCAATAAACTCTTTCACCAACTTTTCGTAATCTAGATTTTCTAACTCGTTCTCTTTCGATAGATATGATAGCTAGTCCATTCAATCTTTCTTGTGACATAGTTGATCGCAAATAAGACTTGATCAGCTTTAACTTTGAAAAGCTTCTTTCAGCAGAGGCAACAAAAACTGGAATCGTCAACAATATACCATAAGCAATCTATGAGTTTGGATAACAATCTTCCATTCCTTTCAAAAAGTTCAACACATCAAAAGGTCTCTTGCAGTCGTCAGGCAAAGCATCTTTTAAAACTGATAGCTCAAAATACAAATCATCCCCAACAACATCGGAATGATTCCCATGTTTTAAACATCCTTCAAGATTTGTGCAAGACGCCCTCAAACTATCATCACTTGCTGACTTTAGTTTCTTCAAATCAAATAGGAAGCCAAACGTTTGTTCATACTTTTGAAATTGCTCAAATTTTGTCTCAAGAGAATATAGAGCTTGATCCATAACTTGTTTCTTTTGATGACACGTTTTTGATTAGGATAGAAAATAATCATATTAGTTATTTCATAAGATGAAAGATAAGAGTATTCGAGACTTTGGGGTCGATTGGTAACGGTTGTTAGCCTGTTACTTGTGGCTGTAAAGACTGTGACTATAAAACTTTGACTGCAAAGACTTCGGCTGTATTTCTTTATACCACTTTTCCATGTTCAAAGCTCTGTGTTTGCGGCAACAAGATACATAGATCTTGCATCATACCGTATTTTATAACATGATATATGTTTGAAATTTTCCAGCTTGTTTTCATTTGGTGAATCAAGCTTGGTTTTCCAACTGAATTTCGCGCGAAACAGTTTATTTGAGCTTAGTTTTGAACAAAATTTGGTGCACTTTTAAAGAACTTTGGCGTAATAGCTATCTATTCATTTATATCATGGTTTTATTTTATTTTACTCAAGTAGGAATTTATTTCAACACAAGTTTTCAGATTTTTGATTTTAAACCAAATATGCGTTATGAGTTAAAATAAATTTTAGAAGTATGATGAGATCTTAGGATCTAGCAAAAGACCTTATTGAAACCCAAAGCTGTTTTAAGAAGTTTTTCAGCTTCTTAATTAATTGAAAAACTAATATAAAAATATAAGAAACTAGAATGAGATGCATTAATTTCTTTCTATTGATGAAAAAAGAATGAGATGCATTATTTTATGAGAAGTTCACTCCAATATCACATTTTAAATTCTTTTCCAAAAACACCAATTTTTTTTCTCTAAAAATACCACAATTTCTTTTTATAAAAAAACCATTAACTAAAAAAATTAATTATTTTTGAAAATGTAGAATTGATTTTTTAGGTTTAGCTTGACTATTATATATTTAGGGTATAGTTTAGGGTTTAGAAATTAGTTTAGAATGTGAAAAGTTACAAATTTTTAGGTTTGTGGTAATTCTGGAAATATGTATTTTATTAGTACTTTTAGAAATTAAAACTCATAATGACACTTTTGGAAAACACCTATTTTAGTGGTATTTTTAAAATTGTCCCTTAATAAAAATTCATTATAATTAGGTATTATCTTATATGTATTAGTTATGTAGAATTTTTTAAGATAGGTTTATAAATTTAATTTTTAAATATTTTAGTCCTAAATCTTCACATGTCAGTATCTTATCGATACAATTGACACATGTCATGTTAATGACTAACTTATTTAGATTAACTTACTGAATGAAAATATTTAAATATTACATAATATTCACGATAATGCAAATATTTTCTAAGATTAACTTATATTTGACTAACTTATTGTATTTTTTTCTTTATTAGTTAATTTTTTTTATTCCTTAGTCTTAATTTTTATAATTTTTATTAATAATTTTATTTTATAATTACTACCCTTTTTTCCTTTAAGATTACTACTATGTAATTGTTAAATTTCCTGAATTTTTATTTTCTCATTTCTTATTTGAAAATATTATTTTTATCTGAAAACGAACTTATATAATTTCTTACCACTTATTATCTAACACTTGTTAACATCTTATCAATTCAATTGAACACATGTTACGAGATTGTTAATGGCTAATTTTGAAGTTTGAAAATGAGAAAAATGTTATTTAAATCCCGAACTTAAAAAATTTGGCCATTTTAATCTTCGACTTCTACTGTGGCCATTAAATCATAGACTTCTTGTTGATGTGATTTTTAAATCACTATCTTCTTGTTGATGTGATTTTTTAGTATGTCGTCAAATCAAATTTTCTAACAGATGAGTTAACAGTCGTTTATGATCGTTAGTCGATCTCTGTTAAGTCGAAAAATGAGTATCACAAAAACAAGCAACGTCCCGAACCGATTTATGCATTTCGTTTAAGGTAGCACGACGTCGATGGTTAGACCATCAAAAGATGACTAAGAAGTTTAGCTTTATATAATAAGATATTTATTTTATTTTCCATCGTTAGACCATAAAAAATGTTTATTTGCTCGTTTACTCGTTTATTTTCCTTCGTGTGCTTGCAGTACCATTTCTTTTTTCAGTTCTAGTTTTTGGCTGATTTTTATTTTCCCGGTCATTTTTCTTCTACTTTGCCTCCATTTTCTTTTTCCTCCCATCAACTCGATCTATGAACTAACCTCTCAGTCTTCACTAGGCAAGTTTTTTTTGTAGAGAACTCTTCTTCTTCTTCTTCTTCTTCCTATTGCTACATCTCTCCTCCGTCTTCGTTTCCGCTTGGATCTATCTCCATTAGGAAAGTAGTAAACCCTAGAATTTCAACTTCTTAGTCATCTCTTTGAGTTTGATACCAAAAATTAGGGTTTTGATTGCTTCTCCGAGTCGAATCTGTTGCTTATCTTCTTCGCTTGACCTAATTGTGTCTGGGCTTGGTGTTGATTTTGACAGGTTTGGAGTAGCTAGTGAGGTGTTTCGCTATGCATATCAAGCAGGTGCGAATTTGTTTTTTTCTTTTTCGTATAATTGTTTAATTGGAACTGATTTGTTCAATTTGGTTTTGATTTCATTCTGTGGATTTTGGATTTGGTTTTTGTGAAGGTTATAATCGAAGGATTTAAGAGTTACAAAGAGCAAATTGCTACTGAGGATTTCAGCAACAGAGTTAATTGTGTTGGTAAATGTCTTCTCTGATTCACTTGTTTGTGGATCTTTAAATTGTTTTATTCATTCTTCATGTTTGATTTTTGGAGTGTTGAACTTGTTGCTGAAACTGATGAAATGTTTTTTTTCCTTATTGCAGTTGGGGCGAATGGGTCTGGTAAAAGCAATTTCTTCCATGGTGAGAGATTGAGTCTTCTTGATTAGCCGATGTTCTTCCTTTTTTTTTTTTTGTTTAGAGTGTGAATATTTGATTCTAAGTGAAATCTTTGGTTTCGGATGCAGCAATTCGTTTTGTATTGAGTGACCTCTTCCAAAATCTAAGGAGTGAAGATAGGCATGCATTACTCCATGTATGTTTACATTTTTGCTGAAGGATTCAAAGTTGATTCGTTGTGTGCTTTTCATGGTATTGAGATTTTTATTTTTTGCTAACTATGACCCTGTTATTGGACAGGAAGGTGCTGGTCATCAAGTTGTGTCTGCCTTTGTGGAGATTGTGTTTGATAATTCTGATACTCGGTTCCCGGTAATAACTCGATTGCCTAAAACTTGTTATGTCTGAATTCGGGATGTGATGTTTTCTTTTGTTTGATCAACTTCTCGTTCATGTTTGTGCTGATGTTGTGGATCTTAGTATTGGCATCTACCTGTATTTCTGTCAGGTAGAAGTCTAAAAACTGTGTTACTAAGCTTGGAAAATTTAGTTCTGTCATGTTTTGGTCTAGTGTACAGGTTGTTTTTAGTTAATTTCATGGCTTCATGTCAATCAGTTATATACTAAATTTCCCTTCGGATTCATAAAACTGTCTTCATTTTCTTGGCTATTTGGGTTTCCGAAGTCATAAATATGTAAAGATTAGCCGCACCTAAGAAAATCTGGTAGTATCAAAACATACTTGGGTGCTATACAAATTAAAATTAAAACACAAAGGCAGTTGAAAACCTTGTATTCCACCACATGCTTTTTATTTATTTATTCCTGAATGCTAAATAGTTCCACAAATGGTATATTTCAGTCCTCATCTGTTGTGTTTTATTCTTCTCCACTAGGTTGAAAAGGAAGAAGTTCGCTTGCGCCGAACAGTTGGTCTGAAGAAGGATGATTATTTCTGGGATGGGAAACACATAACGTACGCATTGTTTCTTCAAGTTTGAACACTTTTTCCGATGCCCTGTTTTGTGGATGTTTGAAAATTTATTTGATAAAACTTGCAGAAAAGCTGAAGTCATGAATTTATTGGAGAGTGCTGGATTTTCTCGTTCCAATCCTTACTATGTTGTTCAACAAGGAAAGGTACGCTCCTGTTAGGGAAAGTATAGTTGGATTAATCCTATGCTGCCAAGCACAGAGAGAAGCTAACGTGGGCAAGCAGATTTCTGTACAACAGCGTTTTGCATTTTAAATACCTTATTTTTGGTACATTTGTAGATAGCCTCATTAACACTGATGAAAGACGTGGAACGGCTGGATCTGCTAAAAGAGATAGGTGGTACTCGCGTTTATGAGGAGAGGCGTCGTGAGAGTTTAAGAATTATGCAGGATACAGGCAAGTTATCAATTTGCAGTAAATTTGGAACCTCTTTAATTTCGGATGCATGCATGGCTACCATTTTTTTTTTTTTAACATGCATGGCTACCTTAAAACTGATATGGCCAAATTACTCGTCTCCTAGGGAATAAACGGAAGCAGATCATAGAAGTTGTTCACTACTTGGATGAAAGACTAAGGGAATTGGACGAAGAGAAAGAAGAACTCAGAAAATATCAACAACTTGACAAGCAGAGAAAATCACTAGAATACACCATTTACGATAAAGAGCTTCACGATGCTCGGGAGGAACTGGAACAGGTTAGGCACATGTTTTGAATGTTGTCTCTTGTTTGTTCAGTGAACGTTCTTGTTTGGTCTTTCGATTGCTGGTGCTACTAATATTTTAAAGAGTAGCTCCGCCAGACTGTTTTTATGCGCTTCTCTAAGCAACTGTTATTTCATTATTCACTCTTTGCTGAATTACCTCTCTTACAAATGTGTATTTTCTGTCATGGTTTAGGTAGAAATTAAACGAACCAAGGCATCTGAAGAGTCTACGAAAACGTATGATAGCCTTGAGAAGGCTCAGGACGACTCCAAGTCCTTAGATGAGTCGCTGAAAGGGCTGACAAAGGAGCTGCAGACGTTATACAAGGAGAAAGAAACAGTTGAAGCTCAACAAACCGAAGCTATAAAGAAGAAGACAAAACTGGAGCTTGATGTGAAGGACTTTCAGGATCGGATTACTGGAAATATCCAGACTAAGGTATTACTAACTTAGTAGCAACACATGTGGTCACAAGCTGGTACTTACTTGCATTTGGTTAGAAAATTTGAGCAGGAAGTATACATCATGATGAATATAGAAGTTGCATGCCTGCAAATGAATGTGTAGTTGATTTTTATTTATATATGGATAATGTGCACTAATGGAGTACTATGGCTTACAGAATGATGCACTTGAGCAGCTTAATATGGTGGAAAGAGAAATGCAGGATTCTTTAAAAGAACTGGAGGCGATTAATCCTTTATATGAAAGTCAACTTGACAAGGAGAAGCAGACAACAAAAAGGTGGGCATATACTGAATAATGCAGTGTAACACGGAAATAGCTTTGTTCATGCTGTTGAATGTTCCTATAGGACTCCTGTTTGAGGGAAGCAATAGGAATAATTCCTTAGATAAAATACAACGATCACTTGGGTAAAAGCTTAGGTGTTAATTAAAATGGGAAGTTCTGCTGTTTGGCTTTACTGAAATAAATTATAATTTATTTTTTATTAGAGTCATCTTATATTGATAAATCACTGTTTATGCTTTTTTCTTACAGAATCATGGAGCTGGAAAAAAAACTTAGCATTCTTTACCAGAAACAGGGCCGTGCAACTCAATTTTCAAACAAGGCTGCCCGAGACAAATGGCTCAGGAAGGAGATTGAAGATCTTAAGCGTGTTCTTGACTCAAATATGACTCAAGTGAGTTTGCATTATTAAATATGGAAGTTGTTCTGTAGTATATAGTTAGCTCATATGGTCACACAATGTTTTAATGTTGAAAGACTGTAAAAATGTCAATGACATTTAGATTCCTGTATAGTTTCATCTTTTGCAGTAACTATATGTAATCAGTTGGATGTGATTGGTGATCCAACATGTTAATTCTATTGTAGGAGCAAAAACTTCAAGATGAAATATTTCGCCTCAATACTGATCTTACAGAGCGTGATGGACGCATCAAGAAACATGAAGTTGAAATTGGTGAACTGGAATCTCAAATTTCCAAGTCCCATGAACTATACAATATTAAAAAGAGGGAGAGAGATGAAGAACAGAGAATTAGAAAGTAGGAAATGCTGTCATTTCATATACCTATAAGAAAGTAGAAATTTTTATTTTGATATAACTGGATATATGTACACCAGGGAAAAATGGGGAGAAGAAAGTCAACTATCTTCCGAAATCGAGAAGTTGAAAACGGAACTTGAACGGGCAAAGAAAAACCTCGAGCATGCAACTCCAGGAGTAAGTGATTGCTTTGGTATCCCTTTTCTTGTTGCTGACAGTAATATGGAGGAAAATTGGTAACTGTTTAGCCATGGTTAGAAGTTGACAAGCCATTTTCTATTTCCGTTTCTGGTGACTCAACCCATTTGTTTTCTCAGGATGTAAGGCGAGGGCTGCACAGTATTCGACGGTATTGCTCAGAGTATAAGATCAATGGATTTTTTGGTCCACTTGTTGAGTTGGTTGATTGCGATGAAAAGTTTTTCACTGCAGTTGAAGTCACTGCAGGAAACAGGTATGTGGGAAACCTGCTCATATTTACCTCACAGCTACAGTATCATACTGTTCACTATGTGGCTCTTTTTTCTTTCTTCTGATCTGCTCTTGTCATCTCTTGCTCCATGACCAGCCTATTTCACGTGGTAGTTGAGAATGATGATATTTCAACGAAGTTAATTAGACACCTGAATTCTCTAAAGGGTGGACGAGTGACCTTCTTACCTCTGAATCGGGTAAAGGCGCCCCATGTAAACTTTCCGCAGGATTCTGATGCAATACCACTGCTGAGAAAGTTAAAGTACGACTCTAAGTTTGGACCAGCATTGGCTCAGGTGTTTTTTTTGTTCTGACTACTTTTTTGCCCAGCAATTTCTTGTCACTTTCTGAGCTTTGTTTTCATATGGCCCACTTATTTAGATATATAAGTACATTTGGTGGAACTATTGTACTTTGTGTTTATGTTAATGTCATTATTATATTGTAATGTGTCTTGATGTAGGTTTTTGGAAGAACAGTAGTATGTAAAGATCTGAATGTAGCAACAAGAGTTGCTAAGAATCATGGCCTCGATTGCATAACTATGGAAGGTTGAAACTGTGATTGCATTTATATTCACTATACATTCCATTCAGCATGTATTTGGTACATGAAGGTTATGGTGTACCATGACAGGTGACCAGGTGAGCAGAAAGGGTGGTATGACAGGTGGATTTTATGACCACAGGCGGTCAAAATTGAGATTCATGAATATTATAATACAAAATACAAAGTCTATAAATGCGAAAGAGAATGAATTGAAGGATGTTAGAGGGCAGCTGCAAGATATCCTTTCCGTAACTGACTTTGGCTTATTTGTTATTGCATTTTTGTTTTCTGATGAACTATATCATATTGTTCATTGATGTGTGTTGAGTATCTGTTTATTTCTTTTCATTTTCCATGTCAATAGTTCCCCATTCACAGCGTTTACTTAACATGTCTCACTGATAGATCAGCAGATTACACAGTTTGTTACTGAGCAGCAGAGACTTGAAGCAGACTGGACGCACTGCAGATTACAGGTGGAGCAACTTAAGCAAGAAATAGCAAACGCGAATAAGCAGAAACATGCTATATATAAAGCTCTTGAAAATAAGGTACCTTTCTTTATGCTCCTTTAATCTGTTAATTCATTTTTTGAAGTGGCCGTCATTGTTAATTATATCGTCCCTATGTATTGTAAATACTAAATTTCGTCATCTGTTTGCAGGAGAAATCACTAGGTGATATTAGAACACAAATTGATCAGATTAGATCCAGCATGGCTATGAAGGAAGCCGAAATGGGAACAGAACTTGTGGATCACCTAACTCCAGAAGAAAGGGAGCAATTGTCGCGATTAAACCCCGAGATTAAGAATCTTAAGGAAAAGCAATTTGCATACACGACTGATCGCATTGAGGTTGGTATTGCTTTTGCTTTAGGTTGATTTCTAATTTGCGTGCATTTTTTGTTTGAATAAGTCTAACATGTGTGCATTTATTGTGTTTGAATAAGTCGTGATTTATGTTCGTTTCTTTTTTTGGAATAAGTCTGATGTCTGCTTTTCATCACACACAGAGGGAGACAAGAAAAGCAGAGTTGGAGGCTAATTTGGCTACCAACTTAAAGAGGAGAATAAATGAGTTACAAGCTAGTATAGCTTCCATTGACGATGATAGTTTGCCTAGTTCAGCTGGCTTAAAAGCACAAGAACTTGATGATGCAAATTTTTTGGTAAATGAGGCGGCAAAAGAGCTCAAAAGTGGGTCCCAAACATTCTGATCTATTTTGCTTGATCTTGATCTTGATCTTTTACTATTCGTACGAGTACACTCACTACAATTTTGTGTTTTTAGGTCTCTGTAACAACATTGACGAGAAGAAAAAGCAAGTCAAGAAAATTAAAGATGAGAAAGAAACGTTAAAGGTAGTATATTCTGTAAGTTAAGAGACTGGCGTTCGTCTGTATAGGTATCTGACAATGAAAAACACTTTTTCTCTCAGATATTGGAAGATAAATGTAAAGGGACTCTGCAAGATGTAGATAAAGAGTTGGAGGAACTATTTAGCCTTCGCAACACACTCCTTGCTAAGCAGGATGAGTATACAAAGAAGATTAGGGGATTGGGTCCATTGTCATCTGACGCTTTTGACACGTATGTTTGATTCTTCTCTTACATATTGGTCATCATTCCAGCCATTTCAGCCTTCTTAATTTTAGTTGGAACTTTTACAGCTATACTGTCCTCAATAGCCATTTATCTTTTCCAAATAGGTCTTAGTTGTCATGGGCAAATCATTGCTATATGTCCTGAGAATTTTTTCCTAAGAGTTTTATAATATGCAAAGTGATGAAATATTATAGGTATAAACGAAAAAATGTCAAGGAGCTGCAGAAGATGCTACACCGGTGCAGTGAACAGCTGCAACAATTCAGCCATGTTAACAAGAAGGCGCTTGATCAATATGTAAATTTCACAGAACAGCGAGAAGAACTTCAGAATCGGCAAGCAGAGCTTGATGCAGGAGATGAGGTAATAAATGGGAGGTTTCATACTCTTTGCCAAATTCTATATAGAAAATAGAACTTGACTGACAAATCTAACGGTTCTGCAGAAAATTAAAGAACTTATAACAGTTCTGGATCAGCGGAAAGACGAATCTATAGAACGTACATTCAAAGGGGTTGCACATCACTTCAGGGAGGTATTCTCTGAGCTTGTGCAAGGTGGACATGGTCAGCTTCTCATAAAGAAATTAAGGGTATGTTTCTGCTTCCCTTTCCCCGTAAACACTTTTTTAATCTCTGTCCTTTGTTTAGTTTTAATCCCTTGTGAGTTTTTCCATTACCAAAGTGGTTGACTAATTCTAGAGTACAATCAAAAGAGATATATTTAGTATTCTACTAAACCATGTGCAGAGGTCTTCTAGTGAGCCTTAAGTGTGAGAGTACATCCCTAGTATTATTATATATTCGTCATCTTACATTTAGAATGATATATCACATAAACCTTTACTTTGTCTCCACCAAGGAATTACGTATAACTACCAGTAGTATCTTCACTGAAGTTGTTTGGATGATTCTTATCTCTGTGTAAAAGCTTGTGTGATCCCTTCACTAATTAATTAAGTGGACATGATAACATTTTGCCTACATATTCAGGATCGTGATCATGATGATGAAGATGATGACGATGATGGAAGTCGTAAAACTGATGCAGAGGGAAGGCTTGAGAAGTACCTTGGTGTAAGCGTGAAGGTACATAAAAACACAATCGAAATTATGTAAAAAGAAATGTTTATTATCATCATTGGTTTAGCTTTCAGGCTGATAGTAGTTGTCGCTTGTTTGGTAGGTGTCATTTACTGGTCAAGGGGAGACACAATCAATGAAACAATTGTCAGGAGGCCAAAAGACCGTTGTTGCCCTCGCATTAATCTTTGCTATCCAGCGATGTGATCCTGCACCATTCTATCTTTTCGATGAGATTGATGCGGCTCTTGACCCTCAGTACCGAACCGCTGTGGGAAACTTGATTCGTCGTCTAGCTGATGATTGTGGTACTCAGTTCATAACCACAACTTTCCGTCCCGAGCTTGTGAGAGTTGCGGATAAGATATACGGAGTATTTCATAAGAACAGAGTGAGTGTCGTGAATGTTATTTCAAAGGATCAGGCATTGGACTTCATCGAGAAAGACCAATCCCACGATACCTGATCAGTGTTAAGGTTGGTTTAACACTTGCTCAGTTCTCTTTTGAGAGCTTCCATGACACTTGTTTAAGTGGGTTAACATTTTATCAGGTTTGCTTCTAGGAATATAATATAATCTAATGTGCAGTTCAGGTTGTAGAATCATCTAAGTATTAAAATTTCTGTTTTCTTATCTGACTGATACATTTCTAGACTTTGATGGATTGATATATAAATAATTTATTTGATGGATTGATATATAAATAATTTAGTATCTTCCTTTTCTAAAAAACTTATTATTCGTAACCAAACTGTATCTTTTCTGTAATTCATTGACACATTCCTGAGGTTATGAATTATGATATTAATCCTCTGGTTACAAGAAAACCAGCTTAACATAGAAATTAGTGTTATATGCAACAATTTATACGAATCTCGATTGTTGCATATACGGATAAAACATACTGTAACGAGGATACTATACAAAGTTAGAGTGTTAAAGTTCATTAAACCATACATATTTAACAGAACATTTTAGTTTCGGAAAAGCATAATATAAACCATTCCAAGTAGTGATTTATTGATTTGGTTTTGGTATTATGCACAAAGATGTACACAAAACAATTTATATTCGCTCTATAAAGAAATTTTGAATGACAAATTTTAGTATGTGTAAAACTGTAAATTTTGCAGCAAGAGAGATTTGCTTGCCTTTATTGTCCGTTGATCTTCCCTTGTAAGTATTTCTCTACACTATACAACCCGCATAGCGACTTCACCACGGGCATAGTCGCTGGAACCGGCAACTCAAAATCCGAACCAGACCCTTCATTGTAGTTCCATGAAAGGGACTGTTTCCGAGCTTCCCTAATAGCTGATCTCGTTGCACAATGAACAGAAGCCGCTAAAAGCAATGGCGGCTCACCCGATGCTACAGATGAGAATGAAGTTGTTGCTTATGTAAGTAGTGAACCCCCAAATACAGTATGGAGCAGATAAAAGTTAGCTCAAATAGGATAAGGAAAAGTATAGTGTACCTTTGGAAGAGAGAACACGGTTTTTGTGATGACCGGAGTTGAGAATCTCGACATTGAAGTGTTTGGGGATTGTATCCACAGTAGGAATTTTGTAGTCCCAAGTGCCTTCTTGCACCACAAGTCCCTTCTCATCAGTAGTGTACTCTTCTATCATGAAAAACCCGAGTCCTTGAACAAACGCTCCTTCGATCTTTTCACAAACCATTCATTTTTTCTTCTTAGCTCAACAAAATGATAAAAGAAAGCTAAGAAAACATGTGGAGCTAACTAAATACTAACCTGTCCTAAATCAACTGCAGGATTAAGACTTTTCCCGCTATCGTAAATGATATCGGACTGTAAAATCTCGGTTTTTCCTGTCACAATGTCCACTTCCACCTGCAAGTAGACTCAGATTAGTGTTGGACTGATTCAATTTTTTTTAAAAGAATAGTTTCCCATAGTGACTTGCCTCGCTGACTCCAACTCCATAGTTGAGGTATTCCATAGTAGAATACTCTGGCTTATACATTGTACTCGCTGATAAATTAATAGTCTGAGCATACGCCTGACAAAACACATATATGCAAACTCTAAGGTTATCTATGTTAGAGTAACTAGTATCATAATTTTATTTACTAGGCTACCTACTTGTTGAATAAGCATGTTCCATGTCACTGAACCAAGCTTCTCAATCATCATCTGATCCATTGTAGGTTTCAATCTCTCCACCAAGGTAACACAACAAAGCCTTACAGCTTCACAACTACTCTCTGATGTTGTGCTACCAGCAGTGAAACCTCCTTGGATCATACCAAGTGTATCAGACTGAACAACCCGTATTCTCTCCAACAGCTTTTCGCTTCCTTCGCATTTAACCATACCGAGACCATAAGCAACCATCTGTTGTACTTTAGTCCACAATCCTTGTCCTATCTCAATTCCTCCAACCTCAACCACAATAGAACCATCACTCAAAATGCTCACTTTCCCCGGTGTTGGCCTCTGCATAACTTGATGGAGAATAGGTACTCGAGATATCCCTCTCTTCCGCCATACGTTACACACATTAAACTCCTTCACCATCTCAGCTCTCTCCTTGTATTTAGAAGATTTCTCCAGTTTGTCCCATAGTAAAGGCAATGTATATTCATCAGGATCACCAGCAATATGCTTGTAGAATTTTCTAAGACTGTCATAACTATGAAGGTTTATCTTTCTCACTGCATCAACGTCCATTTGAAGAGAAGAGGCTACATTCTCGATAATAGACTCCGCAATGTATGAACCTTGTACTTCCCCAGGAGCTCTCATTGCCGTTCTACTCAGGCAGTTCGTCTTACAAACTTTTATGTCAAATGACAAAGCTCCCCAATCATACTTCCTTAGCGGACCCATTATATTCCGTGGCAAGATTGGACTTACGTCTGTCTCAAACCCTGCATCTATTAGCATTGTAAACTCCAGTGCAGTGAGCTTACCATCTGATCTAAAACCGACATTGTAAGATATTTTCATTGGATGCCTTCCTCCAGCCATTATCATATCAGTCTTGCGGTTCATATACATTTTAACAGGACGCTGCAACTTGAATGCGCCTAGCGCACATGCTGTTGCGACCTGAAAACATCGATTTCAATGAGCATTCACGAGCGGCTGGCCATATTCTAAAACACACCAAAAGAAACCAAATACTTACAGGCATTGACTTTACAGCTTTACCACCAAAGCCACCACCAACTCTTCTAGTAATGACTCTTACATTATGTTCTTGGATGCCAAGACAAGTAGCAATTACCGCGTGCACGTACTCAGGTGCTTGTGATGAACTAAATACTTTCACACAATTGTCTTCATCTGGCAAGGCAAGTGCTGTTTGTGGCTCCATATAGAAGAAGTACTGTGACCCCAGCCTCAACTGTGATTCATATATAACCAAGTTTCAAACACATAAATTAGATGTAACTACAAAACTTTGGTGGTGAAAGATCGGGAAACGCAGTTGTGATACCTCAGCCGAGATTATCTTTCGTTCTGCTTCTTCCATTCCTTTTAAAACATCACCTACTGATTCCGGGTAAAGCATTGGAAGAACCTCGAAAAAGCTTGATCTTTTCACTGCATCTTCAACAGTTAGTATAGGTTCTTCTACATTCTTTGTATCATACTCAACTACTGCAAGTGTTGCTGCCTTATCTGCATGTTTCTGTGTGTCTGCAACCTACAAAGCCATATACTTTTCGATTAGTTACGCAACGAAAGACGAGAAAGAATTTAAAAGAAAAAGAAGAGGAAATTTTGAAGTTACCACAAGAGCAATTCTTTGACCAGCAAATCGAGTTAGTTCATCTGCAAATAAAGGTCCTGTTCCCAAGACAGTCTTGGAACCAATGTTTTGTCCTTGATCTGGAATATCCTTAAAAGTAAGAACTGCAAAAACTCCAGTAGGAGTCACATTCTCTCTGAAGCTTATGCTTTTTATCTTAGCTAAAGGCTCTGTGCTATAAATGAATGCTCCATGAAGACAGTCTTGTAAAGTCGGTATATCATCAACAAAAACCGCCTCACCTGAAAGAAAGCTATATTGAATCTTTACTTGAACCGATATCGAGTTACTTAAAATGATAATAACAGAAGGCATAAGAGCTAACCAGAAGCTTGTAATGTTGCTCCAACTTTGATAACTGCTTCACCTACAGGTTGATATTCATTGCTCTCCAACACTTGCTGTGAAGATGAGAGGAAGGGAAGAGATTTCCCGGTATCAAGATTATGTAATCTATGGCCACTCTCGATCAGTGGGTAGAAAAACTCGAAAAGAAACCCAACAGCCAAGCTTTTTCTATACTCGGGATGCGGTGTGTCTTTCTCGGGAACTATGATTCCTTTAAGTAAACCAACAGCTTCATATAAAACACTGTAGCTAAGTAATTTACCTGTCAGGAAACTCTCCACTTCTACCGCCCTGATTGAATGATCACCGCCATAAGAACCAAATGCCAAAAAGCATTTATCAACCGTTACACCTTTTCTTGATGGTTCTTGGCGAGACACTAACGCAAAGAAAGCAGCGTTCACATATGGCAATGCGTTTCCAATAGAGCGAGGTGCAGCTCTATAGCTTTTAAAGAAAAATTCTGTGTCATCACCACAAGCAGCAGTACATGATGGAATCTCAACCTTTAAAAGAACGCGTTTGGAGTCTAAAACCGAAGGCAATTCAAGAAACTCCTCTAGCCTCATCTTCTCGGTTTTCCTGCCATTTAACATATACACCGATGCATCTACAGCGAGCAAAAGCGTTGTGATATCAGAAGGAAACTTTCTGCTCTGAGCCATCACTAAGTTACCACCAATACTCCCTGAGTTCCTGATAGCATGGTTGCCAATTTTCTCCATATGAGCTGCAATCTTCTTGAAAACATAGAAAGATTTGCTTTCCTCTTTCAAAGCATCAATAGCATTCGATATGGTAACAGCGGCTCCAATCTCAATCCCTTTCTCATCCTTCTTGATCATTGACATCTCTGGAATCTGACTAATATCAATATATCTATCAAACCGTTCCTCATCTTTATAGTAACCTGTCCCAGTGTTCCCCACAACTAACTTCAAAGAGCCTATAGAATCAGCATCTTCCAATATATTATGAAGCTCAGCTACACTAAAAGGAGTTATCCAACGATACCTCGAATGATCCAAACCATTATGAAGCTTCTTTATCTTCTTCAAGAACTCAGGAAATGTTACAAGATGTTCTTTGGGGTTATAAGGAGGCAAAGACTTCAACATAACCTCTTTGCTATCTCCTTTTTTCCAAAAGGAATTGAACCCTAAGTCCTCAATATCAACATCAGAAGCAAAACTCTTACAAGCATCAACAATGGGACGGTAACCAGTGCATCGACAAAGGTTTCCCGCAACGGATTTCTCAGCTTCGGAAACCGTAAACTCTTTATTATCAGCATTTGAAAGAGCTGAGTAGAGAGAAATACACATCCCTGGTGTACAAAAACCGCATTGCGAGGCATGAAACCCCGCGAATCGCTTATGTATAGGGTGGAATCCTTTCTTTGTATTTCCAAGACCTTCAGATGTTGTAATTGAACATCCATTTACACTACAGAGAAGAGTGAGACAAGAGTTTATACTACATTCTTTCACTTGATCTAACTCTTGATCATATCTTGATAACATTACAAGACAAGCACCACACCCTCCTGCACTATACATAAACACACATTACATTATTAGTCAAGACATTAAAATCTATCTGAAGATAGAGAACTCAGATTTAGATTTCACAGAATTGAATTAACTTCACTAATTCTGGTACAGATTAAAACAGAACACAAGACTTCAACAACACATATGGATTGTTTCTGAACATAAAGGCAATAAATTTTCACTAACAGATAAAAAAACAGAGAAGAGAGAAAGAGAGATTTGCCTTCGCCACAGCCGAGCTTGACACTCTTGAAAGGAGTATTCAATCGCAAGAACTCGAGTAAGGTCGTTGATGGATCAACAGAATCAATCTTGAATCTTTCTCCATTAACAGCAAACTCCAAATCCATTTTTTTCTTTTCTCTGGTCGGAATCAGCAGTGGCCAGTGAGTGATACCAATTTTTTTTTAATAAAAGGTTAGATTTTTTGAGGAACCCAGAAGAGATATGAAGAAAACACGAAGTGGGTTTGGTGATTTAAACCCAAATTAAAGAGAGAATTGAAATGCTTGAGGGAGAAGATGTGACAGAGAGTTTCATTTCTTCTCTTATTATGAGTTCTAGTTGCGCCTCTTTCACGCACATCTCTATAAGTTTTGAGTTTCAGACATAACTCGAAAAGGCACTGTCCGTGCGCCACGAGTCAGTTCACCACACGTCACTCAGTCTTACAAGTAAAAAGAATATTTTGACATTTGGAAACTAATCTCAAATCTCAAAAAAATACAATCAAGAAAATCTTTTTTTTTTTTTGGTAATCAAGAAAATCTTATTAAACTGGAATAAACGGATTTTCTTATAAAAAAAGAAGGATTTTCTTATAAAAAAAGAAGGATTTTCTTAAAAAAATTTAAATTATCAGTGAAAAAAGTGTAAAACGAAAATAACAAAACATATAAATCTCCTTTATGCAGTCTTGTCCATAGGACGAGTCGCCAAATTTATAGCAGTCAGGTTTATTGAACTTATTTATCTAATCAGTAAACAAAAAACTCGAAAACAACAATTTTTGATTTTGCATAACCAAATTGACTAAGCTATCAGTGTGAATGTGAGGTATACCAAATTTCTAAAATTAGATAAGTTTGAATGTGAGGTACACTGAATTTCTAAAAAAAACTATGTACACATATAGGATTAGGAGTTTACTTTGTAATTTGCTATGAAGAACTAATTTTAACTTTCACTCACCATTCTAACATTCTTCATCATATATTATATATTTCGGGTTGTTGTGGGCATCCTAATTTCTAAATCTCTATTTTAGAAGAAGATGTTTTGTTGCTTTGCTTCTTGTGACTAGTGTATTTTAATTTGTCAGGTTTAATTAATGCCTATTTGCTTGTGTTCTTAACATTTTAGTTGTTAAGTCTTCATCCTCTTTCGTTTTAGGTTTAAAGTTTATGTTTTATGCTTTGTAGTGCGACCTTCTATTTTCCTTTTATGGAGCCTAGATTTTAATGGAATCACATTTTTTCTCTAGTTGTATCTCTCTAAAACTTTCAATTCGTCCATCATCTTGTATGTGTAGGCAACTAACCATCTCGTCCTACACATACCATATCATCGACACCGACTGTGAAAAACATAGGCTATGAATGTTTAGGAGATTTTAAGTAGTTTTTAGATTATAGTTTATAGATTTTAATTTTTTAATTTTTAGATTTTACAATAAATAAAGAAAATAAACAAAAAAGAAAAATAAAAAGTCACGTAGATTTTGGATTTTGTTAACAAATTGGCAAAAACTGGATGTCCTATATTTTAGGGAATCCACTTTTACAAAATCTTGAATGGCCACTGATTGCGGTGAATCATATTTATGTAATGATTTCGGAGAAATAGTAGAATGAAAAATATTGTAAATGATAATATAATGCGTTTTCATACAATAAAAGAAAAAAAAACAAAAAAAAAATTAATAGTACGAAATAATATTTATCGATATATAATTCAATTTGACTTAATATATATTCTGACCCGTTGCAAAATTATCAATGATTTAATATATGTTCTGACCCGTTGCAAAATTATCAATAATTTAATATATGTTCTGATCCGCTGCAAAATTAGCAATTATTTTATATATTTATAATATTTGAATCATTTTCAAGTTTGAATATTTATAATATATGAACCTTTTAAAAGTTTCAATATTTATACATTTTAAAATTTTAATATTTTGAAACTTTAATAAATCTTCAATTTTTTAATATTTAAATATTTTAAATTTTTGACTGTTATAATATTTTAAAATTTTTAAAGTTTTAATTTACTCAAAGTTAAAACCGAATTATAGCAAATAAAACTTTTTAAATTTGGATGCATGATAAACCAAGCTTACTACTCATTCGTAGTTCGATGCATGTTTGTCTTATTTATAATCATATGAACAATTATCATAAAAATATTTTGACCGATGTAGGACGATGTACATACATTTTTTTTTGTCTATGGAGTAATATATGTCCGTTTTAAAAACTCATATTGCAACATATGTAAAAATATGTTGAATTTTTATCATACACTCGTATTATATATTGTAATATAATAAATTAAAAATAAGATCACATAAAGATAAAAGAAGAACAATAATTGTTTTTAATATATTATTTGTAGTTAGTAAGAGAAATATTAAGAAATCCGAACTTACATATGCAAATAATATAATTATAATTGCCTAAATTTATGCAATCAAATTTAATATGACCATTTATATGAATTAAATTGGATCTATCAAAGATCCAATTGAATAAACCGGGTTAAACACTTCTATTGAACCGACCCATAACAGTTTTGTACTTCTCTTTTAATATAGAATGAGAAAATTGTGAGTTCTGCCATGTACAGTAATAAATCTTTTACTCAGTGCCATTAGTTACTTTGCCTTCTCCCGCATGCCACAACCTATATACTAAAAGACGATTATACCCTCTTACATAATCTTCTTCTCTTTTCTCATATCTCTCCTCTGTCTCTTTTTTTTCTTCTTTCACTTTCCTCTTTCTTTCTCCACTAACAAACCAAGAGATAAAAGGATATCAATCAGCTCTGCAAATGTTGTCTAGAAGTTGTGTGCTGCATCTCTACTGGGTCAATTCGATGGACCAAATCTGGTAGATCAGACCCGGTGGACCATATTCAGTGAACCAGTTCGTGAGATCTTTTTCACCCATGTTTTCTCCTACAAAGGGATATCAATCAGCTTTGCAGATGCTCCCTAGAGATCGTCTGTTCTATTTCCGACGAGCCAATTCCGATGGATTAGATCTGGTAGACAATATCCAGTGAACAAGTTCCGGTGGACCAAACTTGTCTATTTTTACCAAGTAATCGTGTCCATCACGCAGATCTTCTGAAGTCATAAGCGATTGACCAGATGATGAAACAAGTGATGCGTCTATGGAAATATCATCTAAGATCCATCTAGGTTTACACTCTTGACTACACATTTGTCTGTAGATGGACCAAATCTCGTGGACAGATCTGGTGGACTAGATCTGGTGGACCAAATCTCGTGGACTAGATCTGGTAGACTAGATCCGGTGGACCAGACCCGATGTCTATAATATGTCCATATTTTGTTCCCTAACTTGTTGTTCCATTTTTTATAAACTAATTTGTTTATAATACATATGTTAGTGTGGTAATAATGTTGGGTAGTGAAAAAGAACAACCAATAATGATGGATGATACATGTATTTATCTTGTCCTCCGTAATTAATGGTGGAACAAGTTAGTTTATAATGATGAACAATACTATTTTTTGAATCTACTTATTCATTACCCAGAGGATATTACGCTACATCACATGCATTAATTGCACTGCTGGCGCCCCAAAAAAACGTCACATCTCTTCCTATTTTTGTACGGCGCGCACAAACCTTACTCAACAAATACCAAGGGCAAAATCGTCCAAGATTCCTCTTTTGTGGCACGTTTTGAAAGAGGTTTTTGTTAATGGCAGTTTTACAAATTTGAGTTTCAAAAGTGACAGACTTAACAAAATTCCCTAGAGAAATACCCTAGGATAGTATCATTTAGTTTTTTTTCTTCCCCGAGCTCATTCTCCTTAGAACTCTATTTCAAATATTTTCTTCAGCTTCAAAAGCGTAGATCTTTTTTTCCCACATATACCACACACTCTTTAATTTAATATTAATATAATTAATTATTGAATCAAAAGACTAATATACCCTCAAATACACATCCAAAGATTAGAGAGTTTTTGCAATTCACCGTTGTCGTCCATCACCGCCGGTGAGATTCTCTGTATTTATCGAACCCACAATCATAGTCTCTGCTGAGTTCTAACAGCTCTCTAATGGTTGTGATTGTCTACACCGCCGTTCGTCTTGGATTTTCTATGGCGTTGTTTGTCTCCGATTGTCTACGCCGTCGTTAACCTCCGATTGTTTGCGTCGTCGTTCTTCTTCGTCTTCCTCTTGAGTAATGAACCGATTCTCCTTTGATTAGTGTTCAGAGTGGTGTATCGATTCTCCTTAATCGTTCCTACTTTGATTAGTGTTCTAAGTAGTGAACTGATTTTCTTTTGACAAGTGTTCGAAGTAGTGAATTGATTCTCCGTAATCGTTTTTGCTTTGACTAGTGGTCAAAGTAGTTAACTGATTTTGCTAAATCGTTTTGGTTTGATTAATGTTTGGAGTAGTGAAACGATTATGTTCAATCGAAAGTAGATGTTGATTTGATGGTGAATGAACTAGCTTTATGAAATAAATTTTGGAGATCCAAATTTGTAAGTTCATTTCACATTTGATTAGTGTTTAACAAACCTAGAGATTTGGTAAGATTGAATTGGTGTATCTCAAGCTTTTTTTGTTTAGATCACATGAGTATAGTTGAACTATACTCAGTTTGTGGGGAGATTTTGCAGTCAATTGGAACAATGGAAGATCTCTTTTGTAAAGTAGATGATAATATTATGTATATAGGTTTTAGACTTAGTTGATATGGTGATTGAAGTTTTGAAACTGAATTGTTTAGTTAGTGATATCAAACTTAGTTGTGGACTTCCTCTAATGACGAAGAGGATGGTAGGAGATTCTTTGCTAGTGTATGTGCAAAATGATCGTCATGTTCAGACGTTTTGTGAAGACCATCCTGAAGTTCGTGGAATCCTTCCTGAAATTCATGGAATCCTTCCTGAAATTCATGGAATCCTTCCTGAAATTCATGAAATTCATATGACACCTGCTTGTGTATGATCTCAGATGTCTTTGTAAACCACTTCACCAATGCAGTCTTTCATCAATCCTAAACTTGCCAAAGTGCAGGTATGGTGGATGCTCCTCTTTAGAAGAGGACATTTTCCAGACGGATACAATAAAGGAGGGTACCTTCCCATCTTTTCACCACTTGTTGATCTCATTTCCTGCAAATTACAACAATAACCAGCCGTTATAAACCAGCCTTCTATCATTTCTACATACATTCTATCTTTAGCTTCTATCATTATAACCAGCCGTTTATGAATTATTTCACACTCAAAATCCATATGGATTTACTCTAACAGTATTTCCTGCCATAGCATTTGTATCTCTATTTTCAAAGTCTATGAAACCAATTGTTAATGTCATTGTCAATTCAATACAAAACCAACATGAGTAAAAACACAAACCGTGTGCAAATGACAACAATCACAATGTTACATCCTAGTCAATTCTAATATAAAATCTCATTCCATGTTACTACATACCATACATGCTTTATTTATATCAGTGTACAAGAAACCTCACCACCAGTTTATTTTGTCTTTTCTAATGAGAATAAAATAGTCCATATAACTACTTATATCTTAACTCTTTCACAATATAATACTTTAATGACACTAACTCTAATTAAAAACTCTGCCACCAAACAATATGAAATGTCATTTTCAAAGCCATAACAAACAAATTTCTTTTTCCCTCAACCAACCCGCCAAATTCAAATACAAGTTTCTATCATTTTCCAGATTTTTTACACTCCTATTGAACATTAACAATCGATAGTTACCAGATTAGAAAATTACTTTTTCTAATTCTAAGCAATCAACCAGATCTACCAACCATCGTTAATAAACTATACAAAATGAATCTTATACACTAACCTTATTTTTCTTCAAGCATGCCAGTTACTATACCCAACACCTCCGATAATGTCCCCGTCGTTTAAATACCTATCAAAAAGATACGATTTTTATAATCCATTTATCTTTCAAAACTCTAATTACCAAGACACTTGACTCAAATCTTACCCCCACCAATCATCCACAACACTTTCCTCGACAAACTAACAAATAAGGACGATTGATTTTCCTTAACTCTCGCCTACTCCTTTTCTAACCTCCGCCAATATACACCAAATCTCGCTTTTCCACCCAGGATTGATCGTCGCCTCGCCTCCCCGTCTCCGTCGACTCGATCTGTCACAGATTAAGACTCATCAATTTAGTTTCTCTACTCTCACACCAAACGACTCCTCCACTAACCTATTCAATCCACATCTTACCAGAAACTAGAGACAACGCCGCCCTCGACTCTTGGAATCGCTTCAACAATCGCCGGAATCGCTTCACGAGTCACCGGATTTTTTCCTCCACAAAGAGAGAAACGACTCTTCGCTTTTCTCTGAGATTAGGGTTTGATTTTCAAAAGATATATTTTTCGAAGGTTTTTCTTTTATTCGATTACTCTATTATTTTTATTTTAATAAGTGAAAGAATAACAAAATGGTAGTCACATAAATTAAAAAAATAAGTGGATGGGCTTGTAATTTCCTTATCTTTATAGGCTATTTAATTCTAACAAATTTTGATGGGCTAGTCTGGTTATTAACAGACATTTACGTGCTAGTTTCGTTTCTTTCGAAAAATATTGTCATCTTTTATTCATCGAACATACATAGAATTGATATTTCTTGAATATGTGACTATATATATTTACTTTTTTGTGAACTTTAATTGGTTTCATTTAAATGAGAAACTATAATAATTAATAATGAACGAGTCCAAAGCATTCAAGTATAGAATGAGAAAACTATAAACTTTGTGTAAAACCGGAACTTGAGGAGATAGATTGCTTAAATTAGGTAAGTTTAAATGTGAGGTACATTAAATTTCTAGAAAAGTATATATAGGAGTATACTTTGTAATTTGTTTTCACTTTTAATACACCATCAATTATTCATTCATAACACCACGATGAAGAGACCATTTCAACTTGCACTCACCATTCTAACTTTCTTCCTCATTCTTGAGCTAGGTTTGTTTTAAAAAAACAAATCTGCCTTAATATATTAACTATATAGATTAAACAAATTTCCATTCTTGTGCTTTTTTCATTACTATTTTCAGTATTTTTCCTTGTTTTGCATGACAAAAGTTTCAAATTACATGTTTTTCCCTTAAAAAACTATATGATCATTTCTAGTTTCCTATATATATATATAACTCATACTTTTTAAAGTTCTTATGTGATGGACTGATAGTTTATCAAGAAAACTTTATTTGATATTTTAAATTTGTTACATAGAATTCCTTAAAAAAGATTCTTATCTTATATATAATAGCTAATATTTTATGGTCTACATTCAGGAGTATTGGGGCAACAAGAAAGACGACAATGCTCTACTAATATTCCATTTAAATCTGGAAAATGTGTTCATGAAGAATGTAAAGCTGCGTGTACAAAGATGCATAAGATCAGTGCAAGTATCTGCATTCCTCCTGGGAAGTGCCGCTGCTTTCATTATTGCCCCAAAGCTGCATAAGTTTAACATACATAATAATACATTACAATAAATTTGTGCTTCTTTTGTTAACCTTTAATACAATTTAATTTTTGTTACAAAAAAAAGATAGCAAATAAATCAATAAAAAAAAGTGAGTGAGATTCTTCTTTTATATAACAAATGATGTGTTGTATAAATTTATTTTTATGTATAACAAATAAATGAAATATCCTTTAGAAACATGAAGAAACACACTTACAAATAAATTACCAAATATTTTTATTATAACTGGTGTTCTCCACCACAAAAGTAACTATTTCGAATATCTTAATTCTCCACCATGAAAATAATTATGTTAAATATCTTAGTAAACTAGGTTAATATCTTTTCATAGACATAATGATAATTTCAAATGATCCACCACTCATTTAAAAATGAACATAATTTTTGAACATAACCATAAATCTTATTAAATTCTTACAACAAATAAATAAATAATCCAATTCAATTGAACATAACTTTTGAATGAAATTAATTTGGAATCTCCATTCCAATATTAAATTCTGATATCAAATAAATAATTAAATTCAACTAACTGTAAATAATAACAGTTTTTTATAAAACCAAAACACTATGAATTTTTTGTATTGGTTAATTAAATTCTAAATACAATGCAAAAAAATAAAGTATGATAAAATAAGACAACTATAAGGTAAGAAAATGGTAATACTTATGTCATATCTTACCACTATATGAATTGAATGGAACTCTTATAAATGTAATAGTATACTAGATTTTACCCCGTGGTACACCACGGGTCCATCATTTAACGTATTTCTCTTATATAGAATTCCAATCGTTTATAATTTAATATGCTCTAATTAAAATTGGTTTAGCATATTAGTCGAGGTCCAACGGGAATAATGTATCATTTGCGGTATATATATTTCCGGTTTTGTCCTTGTATATGATAAGTTACCCGTGGTACATGACCACGAGACAATTTATTATTTTATGTTTTTATATATATGTTTTTATGATTTTGTATTATAAATTGATTGACTTTTTTTAACTTTTAATACAATTAAGGGAGTGTTATATATATTTTTGTGTATTTGCAATAAAAAAAGTATTTTTATTGCATTTAATACTAAATTAATATAATGAAACTAAAATTAATAGTCAATGTTATGTGATACATGACACGTGGAACGAAATGATACGTGAAAATTAATCTTATAAAAATTTTATAACTAATTTTAAAAAAATTTAAGTTATATTTGTTTGTTTGTTTGTTAGTAATGTTTGGTTGGTACATAATTTTGGTTGAAGAAGAAAATGCCATCAGAGGATGAGAAAGCTTTGACGAAAAAGGAGGCTGATGAAGACAATCAGAGCTTGAGTTCCCATGTGAAGAAGAAAGCAACGAAGATAGTATACATTTTATTGTGATATAATAGAGTTGCTTTTCGGATATGGTGTTTTTAGCTACTGAAAATTAAACATATTTATAGTGTATAATGAAATTTGAGGGGTATGCGTGAGTGATCATCTAAAATCTTGGTGAGCAAGCTAGGATTATGGAATAAAATAGAGGATATAGTATTTAGCTGGGGAATATGCCATGAAAAAATAGTGTAGATTTTGTAATTTTTTGTGAGACTATCAAATATAAATGTAAAGTAACCCAAAATAAAGCCATTAGAATCAGAATAAATTACATGACATACTCAAATTCAAACGACATGATATTAGACAAGAATTGATAATGCTCTTGAAGAAAAAAAATATCGATATTGCTTTTGATAGCTTTAGTACACTTGTGAGGATTATAGAACTACTCTAGTGTATGTGTCGGTTTTATGTATTTATAGAGATTTCGGATCCAACCGTAGGGTTTTTCTAGACCCCGAAAAGTAATATCCTTAATTTTTATTACTTAATATGATTTGATATTGATTGAAAATCTTTTAAAAACCATAATATAAGGAATTGTTTGTAATTCAAGATATGGAAATATAATCTTTCTGTTTTTTATAGTTATTAGTTCATTAATTTTTGAAAAAGAAAATGGGGTGCACAAAAAATAAAAAATAAATTAAAAAAAAGCAGGAGAAAGAAACATCATACGTGAAGAAATTAATTTAAATATTTCATAATAATTTCTTCAAGTTATCGATCATTCTAAGTGAGTAGTGAGTATAGTATAACACATTTCTGTGTTTTTTGTGGTTTGGTATTTGAATGGTTAGATTTGGTATATGTGTGTAAGTTTTGAGTTTTATTTGAATCAGTAAATTAGTTTATATTTCCTAGAGTTTATCGATTTCTAACTAATAAATATAGGAAATCCAGATTTGATATTAATCTTTTTAAAAGTAGAATAATCAATACGTATGTTTCCAAATAAATAAAATCAAGAATATATGGTTATATTATGATCCGATTTTTATGCAATATTATGTTTAATTTATTCATAAAGTTTCTATATCTGTTTAATTACCATATCAATTCGGAATTTAATAGGTTTTCGGTGATTAAAATAGGAAATATAGTTTTTGGTTTTTCAAAGATCCGATTAACGAAATCGGGTTTTAAATTTTGATTTAAAACCGATCCGACATTCAAGATTACAAAATTAGCCTTAATGATCTTTGGTTAATTGTTTAGAAGTAAGGATATTTTGTGTCCAAAATATTTTAGTAAAGGGTGGTCAAAAAAATGGTTGCAAAAATAATAAGATAGATTACATGCTTAAATTTATAGTAGATCCTAATTAACCCTACAAACTTGAGATAAGAAAAACTTTAGAATTCCAATATGTATATAAATTATTTTCATAAAATTTAGAAAAGTATGTAAGTTTTGAAATATGATGCCATCATTTTTTATCATATTAATTTTAACCCAAAACATTTGCATATATATATATATATATATATATAGGACATAAAAGTTGACAAAAGTTATATATATAAATAGGACATAAACATATTAACAATATCTTTACTAGTAAAGATAATATTTGGGTTTGCTTTTGCAGACGTTTTCACATGTTGTCTCTAATAAAATTTAAGGAGAGAAGCATCAAATCCTCGTTGGTCCTTAAATCCCCTCAAAGCAAAGCATTACTCCTCTTTACAAAAATTTATATTCTTCACTTTCTTGACATTGAAACCAAAAGCTGTAAACAAATGCATATAAAAGAGGAGAACTATACAGAAGGGGATCACAACAGTTAGGCAAAGTTAAGGAATAACCCAAACTCAAAGGAAACAACTTAGAAAAAATATAATTTCTTCATTGGTATATAAAGAACTCGCTTAGATACCTTCTTATACATCAAACATAACACAAAATCTTCTTACTCAAAATTCAAACCAAGAAATCAAAGATATGGCGAGAATCTCTGAACATGCTTTTGCTAATCGCGTCTACGAAGACTTCGAACCGCTTTCGAATTGGAAAACTGAACAAGGATTCGAAGCTCTCACTGTTTACCTTCCAGGTTTGGTTGCTCTCAAGAGACTCTAACGTTGTTTTCGTGTTTTTATAACCGGTTCTTGAATTTTGATGTAATGGTTCTTGAAATTAATAGGGTTTAAGAAAGAACAGCTTAAGGTGCAAATAACCACAACGAGGAAGCTGAGAGTGATGGGAGATCGTCCAGCAGGAGCCAACAAATGGATCCGTTTTCGCAAGGAGTTTCCTATTCCGCCAAACGTCGATGTCGACTCTGTCTCTGCCAAATTTGAAGGCGCGAATCTCGTTGTGAGGCTTCCTAGACCTGAGCCAATAGGCAAAGAAAATTTACCTAGTGGTACAACCGCGAAACCTCCTCTTGTTCCGGCAGCAAAGCCTCTTAGCCCGGCAGCAAAGGAAAGGGTTCAACCGTCAAAGGAAACAAAAGAGAGCGAAGCAGAACTAAAAAAACATGCGGAAAAGGTTCAATCGCCAAAGCGAGGAAGAGAGAATGAAGAAGCTTTTAAAGTTGCAGCCAAGAAAAAGAGTAATGAAGGAATACTTAACCAAGATTATAGAAGTAAAGTGAATGCATACAAGGAGAATCTTGGAGGATATATGGCACTGATGAAGAATAACAGAACAGCACTTACGGCTGGTTTGGTTATCCCCGCGGCTGCGGTTCTGTTGCTATCTCTTGGGTTCTTTGCCGGCCAAATGTTTACTTCTTCTTAACCTATTTGCATAATTCTCAAAGAAAGATAAAATGTATTAAAATTTGCAAATATCACAAACAATACTAATAAAGAAACATCTCCTACATAATGTTGTTCTGAAAACAAATAAACTAAACTCAACTGCTAAAAACTAAGCTTACCAATCTCACCTAAGACAGCTACAACTTAATCAGCTTATTAATTGTCTGATTCTTTTCTAGTCTTATTCCCAATTCTTTCCACTGAGTCATGCAAACAATATGACCATATAACTTTTCATGTTCTTTGAGCCTAGTCGAAAGATTACTCCAGTCATTGTACCCCGTTGTTGCCAAGTTACAACCGCAGTTTTTCTCGTGTCTGAACAACTTACAGCAAAAATAGAAAACTCTATCTAAAGCTTCGGAGTAAACCAACCATCGACGGTCTACTTTTTCTCCATTGACCATTTCTCTTGTGTAGAAAGCTTGCGAGAAACGTCTACCAATACCATCCTTAGGAAACTGATAATCAGTCGATAGCCTTGTCGCTGGACCGTTTTTAACCAATAAATCTCTCATTTTCATATCAATGTTTCCCCAATTTCCAGGATCAGAAAGATCTTCACATATATGTTTCTTCTTCTCTTCACTTCCCTCGCTTCGATTCACAACCTTTTTTTGCACATCATTCTCTTTACGTTCATCCAAAGTTTCACGAACAACATTGCTCTTACCAATATCTTCACATATATGTTTCTTCTTCTCCCCACTTCCCACGCTTTGATCCACAACCTGTTTTTGCTCATCATTGTCTTTACATTCATCCAAATTTTCAGGAACCACATTGTTCTGTCCAATAACATCTTCACTGTCGTTTTTTCGAGAATCGAAAACTAATTCGGATTTTTCGGGTTTCTTCTTGATGAACTTTAGAATAGCATTGGCTTGTGACTTCAAAAACTCTTGTTGCTTCTTTCTCTTTTTTTCTTTTTAAAGAACCAGATGGTTGTTTTCTCATACTCAATGGTGGCATTCTCCTATTGTTTCTACATATAAACAACGTAAACGTATTCATACAAACATTAAACAAGTTTAGTTCTTAGCTCTAAAGTCATCAGTAACTAAAAAAAAAATGTAACGTTACAAGCTTGTAACTTCTTCTACATATCACAAAAAATCAACAAAGGTGGTGTTGTAGCATATCACCAAAGTTAACCATATGGCAGTAAAGTATTGTAACAACCCATCCCGGTGGGAACCCCTACCACAAGGCACACCCCGCCATATGGCAGCTACAAGCGCTGCAGCGCATCGACCCTAACCTCTCTCCTGTGGACCCCCAAACTGCGCAGCCCACTTGCTCAGATCATTTGGTAACAGCTTGTCAAATGGGAATGTTGTTAAAGGGTGAGGATCTGGGTTCGAGGAACGCCAGGCGCACCAATAACCTACCTGGTGGGCCAGGAGGCTGCGAACAAGTGGGCTGCGCAGTTTGGGGGTCCACAAGAGAGAGGTTAGGGTCGATGCGTTGCAGCGCTTGTACCTGCCATATAGCGGGGTGTGCCATGTGGTAGGGGTTCCCACCGGGATGGGTTGTTACAAGTATGAATCACACTTACACGAAAAGAGAAGATGAAATGAAATCACTGAAGCAGTCGTCACTACAGAGAATCCACTTTGTTCGTCGTTTAGGGTTGTAGATTTTTAATCCTTTTAGAGTAAAAAAATGGAATATGAACGGTTTGTTAAAAAAGAAAAAGAGACAAACGTAAGAGATTTAGGATTTTATAAAATTGGGCCTGGGGTTGTGGCCCAGTCGTGTTAGGATATGTTACTCAAAAGTAAATTATTTTAATTTGTCAACAAGAAATTTTAAAGTTTATCTTTGTTTTCTAAAAGTATGATCTCTCTTATAAACTACTAATTTAAAACTTTAGGTAATATGAGTGGTTGAGAATTTGGGTAGAATCATTAATTACTATCCAAATCCTCACTAGTTTTAAATATTTTGATGAAGATATATTGAAGATTGAAGTACATTTCGATTAATCGAATAATTTTAGAAAATTATGACAATATAGAAGTTTATTTAAAAAAATAAATAATAGAAATATAGGTTTTTTGGAAGCTTTGGCTAATTTAAAAATAATTTTCAATGATTTTATGATTTTGTTTTTAAAGTATCTAAGCAAATAATATGGGTATTTGTTCAATGCTCGCCCGTTAGAATAAAATTTAGCATGTACTTATAATTGTATAATAATTTTGTTGTGATTTGGTTGGTTGATTTAGTTTGATTTAATTTTGGTTCAAACATTCACCCTTAGTTCAACCATTAATCTAAGACTCGTACATGTACAACACATCTCCTATGTGTCCAACCACATAGGAGAACATAAGTATATATGAAAAATGTTAGTGTTCAAAAGAAAAATGTTTTATACAAAGAGAAAAATCTTAAGAAGATTACAAAAGACTATTAGAATTTTAGACACTCAAAGTTACGATGAATTCTCTTCATCAAACTTGATATTTATAATACATGTCTTAGTGAATATTACATTGCATATTCCAAATTTTTCACATATTTAACATACATGTTTATTCTTTACCTCACATATCATACTTCCTACTTTTTTCTTTAAAACACAAGCTCGTAGATTAACTAATTAACCAAGATTTTCGACATATAAAGAGAGAGCAAGCTTAGCTAGGGAGACATCCTCATCGTTACAAGCTCGAAGAATGTAGTAACAAGAAAAACTAGTAAAAGAGAGAGAGAGCTGAGCTTTATAACAGCTAGAGTTCCATAAACTTCAGGTTAATTAGAAAAGTTCTGATTCTTATAGCTAAGCATTTCATACATCATATTTTATTCCTTACTTCACATCAAACTTATTTCACATCAATTGCTTTACACCACGTTTAACAAAATTTTTTGCTTTACACCACTTATTTCTCAAATTTTACATCAATTCTTTACTCCACTTCATGCTTTTATCAAAATTCATCATCAAATTCTCCGAAAACTTAAGTCACTATGTTTGACCAAATTGTATGCCAAGATTGTAGTCACTGGACTGGTTTAAAACACTCTTGTTTCTCATAATTATTGTATCAGCTTGGAAAAAAAAACCAAAGACTTGTTGTTGGTTCATAGTAAACCAAGCCAATATTACATTAGAGAATTATCTATTTTATTTGTTGGACAACAACACATACGAGATGCATCAAGTAGAGAGAGCTAGAGACTGTGGTTATAATGAAAAGACTTGGGAACATCGGCCAACATGACTAGGCAGAGACCAATGTGGCAGTTGAAGTAGGTACTTTGAAGTCGACGCACATGTTTATTATTGGCTCTTCCACGTATTTTTGGCGCAATGATACCGAGTACTTGAGTTCCTTCACAAGTTCATACCAAAAATACATATAGAAATGTCAAAAATTACAGAATATTTGTTTTGTTTTTTTTTTGGGTTTAAGAAAATAGTTATTCAAGTGAAAACGAAACCTTTGTATAGGTAGGTTTTGGTGTGGTTCGGTACACAGAAAAATAAAATTCATTTATGTCCGGTTTAATCAAGATTTAGTCGAAAAACCAAAATTAAATCTCGGTTTTTGTCTAATTATTAAGGTTTTTGAAAATTTGTAATACAATGATGAAAATATTTAGTTTTTGTTGTGTAGAGAAGATGCATAAAGACTGGGAAATTAGTTTTGGGATCTAGTTGTTAGCAGAAGTCATTTTTTTTACAAAACCAAGTCTTGAAATTAAATTACTTTTTAGAAATGTTAAAACCTCAAAACCATTAGATACACTTAAAATATCACTTCTTAGAAAATGATGTTTAAAGAATAAAGCCAATCTTGAAAAGAAAAACCCGGTTTAATTGGTTCGTTAGTTTTAAGGGTTTTGCCGGTTTATCGCGGTTATTAAACCAGTCTGACCCGGCTGTACATCAAGTTCATAGTTAATCATTAGACCAACATTATTAGAGCTATCTTAGAGGGTCTCTTATATCCTGGTTTTTGCAAAAAAAGATCTTATCTAAGATATTTCTTTGCAAAAACCGGGATATCTTAGCCCTGTAAGATACCCCCAATAATGTTGCCTTTAGTCCTAGAGTACTTAAGGAAGAAATTCACATTCCACTCATAAAATTTCCTAATGAGGTGTTATAAGAATACTTACCTCATCAAAACCAACAAAGAGAACATCAGGAAGAGTCAACTCAAAGTTAGCACCAGCTTCGATCCCAGCTTCATTGTTACATTCACTCACATCACAAATGTTGTAAGTTTTTAAAAGTCCAGTAAACTCCCCAGTCTTAATGGTTACGTATACAAGAGTTTCCACGTTGATGTTTTTGCCTGTAATATTTTACATATTTGATCAAACAAAATATTGAAAATAAAACAAGTTGAAATTTGGGAAAAGAAAAATAATAAAATAACGTACTTGCAGAAGCGTATACAAAGATAGTCATGCTTGAGCTTTCGTCAGGACCAACCGATGGGTTCTTAGAGATCTCGACGCGATTAACGTTACCGTAATCGTTTCCATTTTCTGTAACAGTCGCATAGATTAACTGTTAGAAATTGTATAACTTATGAGTCTATGTTAGATTTAAAAAATCTTGGATCTGTACATTTTTTCTTACAAAAGTAAATCTAGTTATTTAACAATCTTACAAAAAAAAAAAAAAACAATATTTCTTACAAAAGTAAATCCAATTAGTGTTTTGTTAATTGATTTGTTAAATACTCTCTCCATTTTGTACATATTTTTTTGGATTTAGCAATAACTTTTAAAAAACAATAATAAATCTATAAATTGTCTATATTCCAAAAACTTTTATTAATTCTAAGTCAATATTATAAAAACATTTTACAATAGTACACTAACTAGATATGTTTTTAAAATTAAATGTATTAATTGAAAATTAAAATCAATCTTTTTTTTGGACAAACCATTAATTCATAAATAGATAAAATGATATATAGATAAAATCAAACTTTTTAATATAGGAAAAAAACTTGAAAATTCATCTTAAAACACAGAGAGTTTGAGAAAAAAAAAAAGTAATAGAGAGAGTAATTTACTGAATATTTCCTTAGAAGTTAGAACCCAAAGAAAAAAATAGGAAGAGACATCAACAAGCCACAATCTATAAATCCAAGCCTATATCAAATTATTGAATTGAGTTTTTTTGTTTCATGTGCCTTTATAAATTCACTGAAGAGATTTTGTATACAACAAACATAACAAACTGATACTTACTGCTGCAGTATTCGAAATCGATAGCGCCGTGCAAAGCCGGTAAGGCGAAGAGCGACGTGAGGAGGAGGAGAAGGAAAGGTTGAAGATGAGACATCGCCATGAATCTTTCAAAAGCTTCTTGATAAATGTTATTTGTGGTTTTGGTTAGAGAGACAAAAGAAGTCTTTGGTATATATATATATATATGTTAATTATTCGACCTTACAAGATTTTAATTTTATAGTCTATAGTGGGATAGGCCATAAAGTGAATTATATATTTTTATTTCCCACGTTGTTGCCGACAGATAAAAAAATATATGTGTCACGTTGTAGGCAGGAACTTTAAATTATTATTAGTGTAAATGTGAATGATTCATTGGTCTACCAACTTTGATTTCAGAAGCACGTGACTGATATCGTTTGGGAGAACGAACCGTTCTCGAAGTAAGTATTAAAGATTCGACTTAACCCTACCATGTGGAAGCATTTGTTTTCCAAACACTAAAACTGAAATTAAACTGTGAAATTTTTTTTTTTTTTGGTAATTGAAAATATATATATTTTTTTTTTCAACTGAAACTATATTAAAATTTGTTGTGTAACCAAAGATGAAATACGTACAACGCCTAAAAAAGAAATTTAAGTTGGCGGACCGCGGTAATGTCCCTAGAGTCACTAGTCCTATGTAAGAGAATCTAAAGAAAGAAGAGAAAGAACATATCTCATGAACAAGTCGCATGCAGAGGACAATCGTTTCCCTTTTCCTTCTTCTCTTTTCTCTCTCCTCCGGATGTTCACAAAAGAAGATTTCTAGATCTGCTCCGGCGACCTTAGTTCTTCACTCCCGTCATTAAGCTTCCGATTGAGCCATCGGCCTTAACCACCACCTCGACTTGCTTCCTCCGGACTGGTCAGAAGGGGATTAGATCGGTTTTCAGATTTTTTCTAAGCTAGGAAGGAAGGGTTCGAGCTGAAGCGGTTGGCTTGCTAGGAACGGGAGCCATCTGCCACGTGTTGTGGTGTCGGAGCTCACCTTACTGGGAGATCTATAACGGGTTGGCGGATCGGGGGAAAAGGAACGGAGGCTGGGAGTCAGATGCTTCCCACCGTTGACTAGATACCCCGGTTTGGTTGCAAAGTGGTGGATCTCGCATCTGCCGGTTCTAATGGTGAGACTCTGCATCAGCGGTGTCAATAGGCTCAGATCTTCTTTTCCGGCGCCAATTGTATTTTCCGATTTCCTTTGCTTCTGGGCTTTTTTGTTTGTGACGGCTCGGCCTAATTAAGTGGGTATTAATAAGATGAGGTCCATTAAAAAAAAAGAATCTAAAGAAAAACGAGATACAACACAGAAAATTTGCAATCAAAGACGAAAGAAGACTAAACCTTAAACCAAGACCATAAGCAACATGCAATAAAACCTAAACGGAAACAATATATCCAAGATTAACAAGCGCCTTTTCTTCTGAGATACAAGTGAAAGATTTACTAAGGACCCCCACGGCCAAACCGAAAGTAACATCTACCACTTCATATCTTGACAAGCACGAACGTTCGGAAGCGACAACGACGTTGATACGCCAATGAACGTCTAACAAGAAGCCTTTCAAACGTAAACAGATCTCAACTGATTTGGAAAGCAGGGACAAGGAGCGAGGCCTAACAACTCAGAATTTCCAAACTCAAAGAGAGCGAGAAAACTATCAAGAGAGTTATCACCCACAACGAACCACAGCAAGAAAACGACAACACGACAAATCTTGGAGAATACCATCACATTCAAACAAAATAAGCTTCTGCTTGGAAGAGGATCAAACCCAAAGCAAACCAATAACTGGAACGATGAGATAGTACGAGAGGGAAAGCAAAGGTTGGAGCTACTAACAGAACCCACAACCAAACTATACATGCAGCATACAAACGCATAAAGGAACAAGAACGACGATAGAATCCGGAAACGGATCAACACAAACCCCAGCTAGACAGGCGATTCCAACTGCTACCTCCAACACACAACATTATCACTGGAAACAAACCAAGAAATCCCCAATCGAAGGTCACTAAAATTCAGACGACACTACTCACCAAATCCCAGCTACCGGCGAAGAAGAACGACTAGAAGAACGAGCTTACCAGAGGAGGAGACAACAAGAACCCAAGGCAACAAAATTCAGGAAAAACCACCTCGGCGACCCAACCAGAGCTGGATCTAATCAAGGGTAGAAGAACCATGTCTGGCACCGTCAAGGGAGGAAGAACAAAGCAAAGAACGCCGAGTCAACCTCACCTCACCGTGAAGACCAGTCTACTTCGCTAAGCAAACTTTGCTTTTCATCAAACAACCGAAAATAGTTGAAGCAAATACCAAATTCCAACAAGAGAAAGAAGATCAGCAAAGGTCCTCCCTCTCACAGTCACGGCGAAGAGCACCGCTAACTAGAGAGGGCGAACAGAGGTCTCTAGAGTTGAGCGGCGGCTAGGGCAATCTCTTCGAGAGAGAACAAAGGAGAGAGAGGTGAGGAACGTCTAATTGAAAAGAAATCTTTGCTATTTTTTTTAAGCGTAATGTAAATTATATTCAAAAGAAAAGAGTTACGGTGTGTTATAACAAGTGCTACGAATATTCGAAATTGTTGAGCTTTAACTTAAAATTTCAGGAAAAGACCAAAAGACTTCATGGACTTGTTCTTGTTTGCAGCCTTCTTTGGAATCCTGCATCATATATGTGATCTTTCATCCTTCGTATCATTTTGCATTGGTTTCGAACTTGTTGATCGATCCTCCGAATCAAATTGCCATATCATGGTTTGTGAATTGTCGGGCCGCCGGTATTAAAGATTCGATTCTTTTTATTAACCCTACCATGTGGAAGCATTTGTTTTCCAAACATTAAAAATGAAATTAAGGTGAGAAAATGAATTTCTTTTTTAGTAATTGACACATAAACTTTGCTGTTTATTCAAAACCAAAATACAAAAATCGTTTTCGAAAAACTAATTCGTTTACATTATATTAGAACAAGATATATAGTAGAGTTGAAACAAATGTGATTATATCTAAAATACCCTTAACCATCAGTGTTGGAAATGCCTTAGACATCAGTGTTGGAAATGCCTTTAGACATTAGTGTTGTCCCTAATTCCTAATCAATCGTCAAAAGATCAAACTGAGATGGTGGTATCCCCTACAACGATTTTAAAACATCCTCTAACTCCCCAATAACCTGAATTTTCACAACCGAAACCTCTCCAACAGACGTTAGCATAACAATTATCTCTCGATAGGCCTCATAACCTTTCTTAATCATCTTCTCTGCATGCATGGCCGAGATAACGAGACTCCCTGAAGTCCGTCGCACTCCCAGATAAACCAACCTCCCTTCTGGTCGCTCAAAAGAAATTCTCCATCAGTTAAAATCCAGATAGCTCTATATCGATCCAGCCAATCCATGCCCAGAATGAAATCGTACATCTCCATAGGGTTAATAACAAGTTTATGGCATAGACTCCCTAGACATATGAAAAATCCACACCCCTAAATCACCCAAGAACCGCTAGCAACTTGCCTTCCGCAACCATAACGGCTCGCAACTACTCAATGGGATCCTCATAGATATTGTTGCTCTCAGCATCACTTCAGGATGATGAAGGAAAATCAACTTTTAGATGTTTTCTCAAGATGCAATATATCGACTGTACCAACAATACGCAGCAAGCCTAACATGCTTCTAATCCAAGGTTCCTAAACAATAAATAAAGCATTAAACAACACTCAACGACTCTAGATCATTGTCATCGTCGTTGCCAAGATTCCACGATCATACTTTATATTTACGTGCACTACAACGAAAAGAGATGCGTGAGTATTATCACAAATACTTAGTAAGACAATTCAACCATCTATTGGACTATACAAACAACCGATAAGACAAGTTCAAACAACAATCACAAGCACAAGAAGCAAGCTAGGCAACAAAGGAATACAATTTGAGCCTACATCATGCTGGTATCGGTCGACACAACCATTCGACATCACCAACGTGTTTTGGTGGCTAACATCACCTTCACCTGGTCTCAAACGACACCCATCGCATACGTACGCGATCAAACTCCTGGTGTCGAACAAAATCTACTTGGTGTTGATCAACACCGACACCCTCAGAGTACATCTTTCGATCTCTCTTCGACGGATCCACCAACTCTAGGCGATTTCCGCACAACCTCAAGCACAACCAAGAAAGGCCATCAACCACTCACAACACACATAAAGCAAAGCAATCAATCACAATCACATAAACTCACTAAAACACACATCTAATCGCTTAAATAACCATGATCATGCACTCACCTCTTATTTGGATTGATAAGAATAAAAGAAACAACAAAAACACAAGAATACAGTAGCTTCTACACACCAACAGCCACAGATCTCAGCCTCTCCTTGCTTGCAATACCAGAATACACCCCTTTCTACACCTTTGACTCTTACATAAGCCTCTCCGTTGCACTTTGGATCAAACTTAAGTCAACATAACTGACTTGATCCAAAGTGCAAAGGAGAGGCTTGTGTAGGAGTCAAAGACGCAGATAGTTGCGGTTACACTTTTTTCCTTTTGTAATTATTATTAAATGGTATTAACCGCAACTATCCGCATTTAATGTACATTAGACTATGTGAAACAGAACTGAAATATGCCGAACCGAACCGAAATTCGAGGAGCCGACACCAAACCATAATTGACTTAAAACCAAATGAATCTTATACTCATCATCTAAAAGTATCTAAAGCCACATAGTACCAAACCAAAACCGAATCAAAAACAGAACGGATATCTAAAATATTTGAAATACAATATTAAACCTAAAATATATTAGCTAAAAGGGGGAATTTCAAAAAATACCCCATTTTCAAACTTTATCAAAAACCCACTAAAAATGTTGAAATTTATCCAAATATGTGTGTAAGCTTATAAATATATACACAAATTACCTTTATATGTGTATAAAACTTTATATACCTTTCATAAATAGCGTAAAAATAAATTATAAAAATCTTATAAAAACCTTATAAAAACCGTATAAAACCTTTTAAAAACCTTTTAAAAACCTTATAAAACTTATAAAACGATTTAAAACTATTTAAAACATTTTAAAATATTTGTATCGAATCTCCCAGTAGTAGTTCTTATATAGAAGTACCTTATAAAATATATAAAACTTTATAATTTTTTATATTTAAAAAGGGGTATTTTTGAAAATAGATAGATAAAAGGGGTATTTTTAAAAAGGGTACACCAAAAGGGGTATTTCTCAAAAATTCTCTAGTTAAAATTTAGACCAAAAAACCAAAAATCCAAAATACCTAAATTATACTCGAATTGAAACCGAACAAGAAAGTATCCAAAATTACTCGATAAACACAAAAAATATCCAAAAATACCTGAAATATCACACAATATCCAAACTTTTTGGTTATAACCAAAACCAAAAATTACCCAAAAATAATTTTTGTTTTAGATTGGTTTCTTGTTCAAGAACCAAAATCAAACTAAAACCAAAAAGAACCAAACCGAAATTCCAAAAATCAAAAACAAGTGGGATAATAATCTCAAAAATCCGACTGATTCCATACCAAAACTACCGAACTAAAACTGAACCAAACCGAACCGAACCGAACGCCAGGACAGTACATTACCGATAAAAAGATTGAGAGACTGAGGCTTTATAACTCTAGACCCCTTCCGTCTTTAAACATGTTACCAACAAGAAAAGTTACGAACAAAGAGACAATTCCTTACCGCCAAACCCATTAATACAAAACAAGAGGCATATCTCACAGATATGAGTATTATGAATATTATAGGCTTCTCAAAATCAAGAAGAAGCTCGATTCTTCTCGAAAAATTCATTAAATGCAGAGACAATCTCTCAAAACCATCACCAAGACTCTGGCCAGATGATCCCAAACCTCGTACCACAAATCTCGACGACGTGGTTGATATTAATCATCATCCAATACTCCAAAAGCTTGAATCTTTAAGATCTGTGAATGAATTTGATCAAGTTTATCCTCAGATTCTAGTCTCTGGACTACTTCAGAACTCTCTTGTTTCAGGACGAGTGATTAAAAAGCTCTGTACTTGTTTCGGTTCGGTTTCAACAGCTGTTTTAGTTTTTGATTCTGTCATTGAACCTGATGCGTTTCTTGGTAACACTATTTTGAGATGTTTCGTTGATTTAAAACAACCCTTTGGTGCGTTGAGGTTTTACTACGACAAAATTGTTGGTAGATCTGTGTTGTGTAATCATTATACGTTTCCGTTAATGGTAAAGGTGTGTGAGGAAGCTGGGTTGGTGAAAGATGCGGAAAAGGTTCATGCTTTGGTTTTGAAGTACGGGTTTGGTTTGGATTTGTTTGTTAGGAACTCGTTGATTCATATGTACTTGGTTTGTGGACGAGTTTGTGATGCGGAGAAGGTGTTTGATGGTGGGTTTATGGTTGATTTGGTTAGTTGGAATTTGATGATTGATGGGTATGTGAAGAATGGGAGAATGGATTTTGCACGTGAGGTGTTCGATGAAATGCCTGAAAGAGATGTTTTTAGTTGGAACACTATGCTTTGTGGTTATGTGAGGGTTAAGGATATGGAAGAGGCGCGGTGTTTGTTTGAGAATATGCCTGCTCCGGATGCTGTTTCTTGGAACTGTATGATTGACGGTTACGCGGCAGTGGGAGATGTTAAAATGGCGAGGGAGTTTTTCGATAGAATGCCACGAAGAAATGTTGTTTCTTGGAATACTGTATTGGCTCTCTATGTTAGGATGAAGGATTATACAGAATGTATAAGACTTTATGAAGTAATGATTGATAAAGGAGATGGTTTGAAGCCGAACAAAGCGTCTATTATGAGCGTATTGACGGCTTGTGGATATTTAGGCCGGATTGAGTTAGGTAAGCAGATCCATTCATATGTAAGAAGCAGTAAGATTAGACCTGATATGCTTCTCTCAACTGCTCTACTTACAATGTATGCTAAATGTGGTGAAATGGATATGGCTAGAGAGGTCTTTGATGGGATGAAAGAGAGAAGCATTGTTTCGTGGAACTCTATGATCATTGGATATGGCACGCAAGGGAATGGAGAAAAAGCTATAGAGATGCTTATCGATTTGGAAAAGCATGGAAACGTGTTCCCAAACGGTGCTACTCTAGTTTGTGTTTTGTCTGCCTGTGCGAATGCAGGGATGGTTCTAGAAGGTTGGTGGGCCTATGATCGGCTAACCCGAATCTATAACGTTGAGCCTAAACTAGAGCACCATGGCTGCTTGGTTACTCTCCTCGGCCAAGCAGGTTTGACTAAAAACTCAGAAGAACTTAAAGAAAACTCCACGTTTGTTCTCTCTTCTCGTTGGACACTCTCGAATCCTAACATTGGTGAAATCTTGGCGAAACGGCTCATGAGATTGCAGCCAAATGACATAGCGCCATATGTGTTACTATCATATATATACGCTGTTGATGGAAAGTGGGAAGAAGTGGAGAAAGTGAGGAAGATGATCGATGAGAAAAAGCTATGTATAGCAGCAAGTAACTCAACTTGCATGACCAGTGTTATATACTCTATGTTGTGTGAGATAGGCTCTGAACTGAAGATTATGAAGTAAGGCCGATGGTAATGTTTTATTTTCAGAGTTCAAGTCGCATTGATAAGCTTGTATCATACCACTTCAAAATGGTCAATTCCATTATTGATTTGTATAGAATCCAAGTTCCATAAGAACATACACACATTAGAAGAGAGTAGAATTATATGCTGCATCACGTTACCTAGTTTAAGTTATGTAATGCTTAGAATAAAGAAAACATCATGAACAATAATATAAAGACTAAGGAGTTAAAAGCTACTCCGTGATCTTTACAAGTGGCACCACCATTTTTCTTATCTTTCTCTGAGTCTGACCCTGCAGTTGATGAATCTTCACTTCCGGCTGGAGAGATCGTCGGAAACCCAAAAACTATTAACCACAAGTAAAGGACAGTTATTTTATAAATACATAATACAATTTTCAAAATTTATTAAATAACAATCAATTCCAAAGACTTTTATAAATACATATTAAATTATTTTCTTTGGTTAATTCTGTGATAATTTCAGTAATTTTAGTTAGATTAGGGTAATTTGGTTAATACGATTCCTCGGTTAACTTGGTTATTAACAAAAACTGGTTTATTTTGTAAAACCGGTATAATTCAATTATTAAAAAAAATCTGTTAAAGATGACCAAAAAAAAAATCTGTTAACCGAGAACCAAACCAACTAACCGAACTAACTTTCACAGAGGCCTCGAATGACTTCAGATTTTGAACTAGTTTTTAGTTTTTGATTTTGCAGAAACTAGTTAGTAAGCCATTCATGATTTTAATAAAAATAGATTTTCTACAAAGTAGGAAAACCAGAATTTTAGAGATTTTGCTTATTTAGTCATAGAAACGAAAAACCAAATTTTATGGATTCCAAAAAACTTTACGTGAGATTTTTATTAAAAACATTTTCATCCCAAAAAAAAACAAAAAATTAACTTTTTAAATACCTTAAAAACGTTTTTTGATAAATACGTATATTTAAAATATAAAAACTAAACAAATTACCCATTTTGTAAAATTAAAATCTATACCAAAAATCAGAAACTAAAAAAATCAAAAACCAAAAACTAAAAATCATTTAGAAATTGCAAAACATTCATGGCCAGATTGTCGATCGTTTGATTGACTAATAACCGAAACCAAAAAAAAAATCTCGGTTCGGTTTATTATCCAAGCTATCTACTTTTACAGTTTCATTCTTTTATTGTAGAGAGTTATATTATTTTATTTTGTTCGGAAAAAAAAAACGAAAAGTAAATTATTTTTTGTTACTTTATTTAGAGATATTTCCTTTTATATATAGTTAGAGTTAAATTAAAGCAATGTCACTGATCGATCATAATTACTAATAAAGTGAATTTAGTGAGAAGTCCCCGCTAAACCGTTAGATTGGATTTGATCGAATCGAACGGTCGTAATTACATAGAAAAAGTAGGTATACGGAATGAGTTAACGTACCAGAACACAAACTAGGAGCTTTCACACCGCAGATTGTTGTGAGTTGTTCAGCTCTTTGCTTATCAAGCTTAACACCAAAACGCGGCGAAGCACCACCGCCGAGAAGATTACAAACACACTCCGGCGAGCTTTGAACCATACCAGCAAGCTCAGGGCAACAAGAAGGTTCAGGTTTGATCTCATTACTTCCCATTTTAACGTACGAGAAGCAGTCAGATACGTTTAGCATAGATACTAAACAGTTCGCCGGAGATGAAGGTCCATCGGCGGCGGTGGGTTCTGGTGCTGGTGGAGTTTGACCGGAGCAGAGAGTGACGAGGAGGAGGAGGAGGAAGACGGCGGTGGTAGTGTTGGCGGTGAGCATCTGGTGGGATGTGATTGGATCTGAGATTTTTTCGAATTGGGAATTAATTGAAGTGAAGTTGAAAGTGTAAAGTGAAGTTAAGAGTGTCTTTATTTATGTTCTGTCTTTGTCTCTTTGTAAATGGAGTGTATATAAAATATTAACTTCAATGGTTAGAAGTTAAACAGTTAAATCCAAAATAGGTTATGTTAATCGAAATCAAGTTAAACCATACGATTTTAACATAAACCGAAAACCTCAAAAAATAGTGGTGTTGATCGACATCTTCTTGGTATGGATAGATATCTAACTTATTTTGGATTTGGATGTTATACTTTATGTGAACATTATTTTATTGTCAACCGAAACAAAAGTGAAATAAATAGTTATAGGTTATTGAATCTCTTATATAAAAAAGACGGGAAAACGATTTATTTCCCCCTAGAACTAACGTATCAATCCAGATATAACCCAAACTTTGACTCCGATGTAGATATAAAATATTCTAGAAATATAGTCTTATTAAAAAAATTTTATCTACATATAATATGAACAATTTACCATTCGTTACGCTTGATTTAGAATTCTTTGCACCTACAAAATATTTCAAAACTGAATCATAATGAGCTCATAAATATGTTTAGCGATAAAATAACTAAAATAATTTGTACCTTAATCACTCATTTTCATAACTGGGACATCACAATCTTGAGGAAAAGAAATAAATTCTTCATTTTCTCCCATATGAGCACTTCGACACCTTCTTGGCTCTCCCTAGAGGAGAGTATATTTCCGACAGTGTCATAGTTTTATTGTTTTTTTGTCGACAAAAAAAAAAAAATCTTCAAAGTCAACCATTATAAAACCTTTATGACTTTATAACCTCACACCAGGTATGAACCTCTCCATATGAGTGCCACACATCATTACATACACACAATTGTGAAATTTTTACTTAAAAAAAAATTGATGTCATTTTGTGAAACGTTCAATTGCCCTACATTCTTTTCATCTTCTACGGTTTGCCAAAACCAAACCGCATAAACCAAGAAACAAAAATCATACTGAAAAGACCTAATAAAGAAATAATTCGCCAATTAATGATCTCATACTCACTAACTAGCATACCAGAACAAGTTGGACCAAATAAAACTAACTAACTAGATTAAATCAATTAAACCAGATTGAGTCAACTAAACCTTAAAAATAAGCGGAAGAACAATCAGATATACCAATTCAATAAACCAAAGTCAAAGAACCAACAATTATCCAAAGATAGCATAATCATCCTAACATGCTTCTAAATTCCAAAGCCTAACAAACTAACAATGTCTTAGAACAATCGCAACATCCAGTGAGTGCCTAGATCATTCTTCTCTCTTCGCCCTAATTCGACAGTCACACTTTGCTTTTACCTACATCATAAACAAAAGATGCATAAGTATTGTCAGAAATACTTAGAGAGACACTCATCCCATCAACTGGGCTATACAAACAAGCGGTATCAATCACAATCAGGTAAATCAAACAACACAATGTCAAACAATAGCAAACTCAACTGATGCTGAGGACTGGTGTCGATCGATTCCTTCCTGGTGTCGGTCGACACTTGCACCCGAACCTCCGAAATGACGAGTAGTTTATCGACACCCACCATTAGTGTCGATTGTCACTCGCGGCCATTCTCACGACACATTTCACTGGTGTCGATCGACACCCACCACTGATGTTGATTAATCACCGATGCTCTGGGATCGCTCCAGTCGCTTTTCCTTGTTGGATCTCCACTGTTAAGCACTCTAGAGACGATGAAGACTCTCCAAAGGGTTGTACAAAGACATCAAGACATATAAACAATCACACAAGCAAAAGAATCAATCAAAGAATCTTGAAATCACCCAAAAAATGATCAAACCGCTAAGAGAAGCCATAGTCATGCACTCACCTCTTGTTTGGAAAGAACAGTGAAGAAAAAAAGAAGAATAGAGGAAGAATAAGATCCTCCTAACACTAACAGTAACAAATCTTTTCTTAAATAGGCTAGATCCCTCAAGAAAAATCACGCAAACTCTCTAGCCAAAAGACTCACATAGACTTTCAAGAACTTCTAGGAACTTTTCCCTCTTCAGGAAAAAGACAAAAGCGGCTGGTAAATACACTAGGGGTCGAGTTTTTCCTTTTAAAACGAGCCCTAGGGTTCAACCGACCTAAACCCAATCAATTCCGTAGTCAAAAACAAACCAATCAAACCGAAAACTAATAGTGTCGAGCGACACCCTTCACTGGTGTCAATCGACACCCTTACCAGACTGGTTCATGGATTTTACACATACATAACAGCCTGAAATTTTATGTTGTCAAGCGACATCCACCATTGTCCATTGGTGTCGATCGAGACCCATACCAAAATCCCAAATTTGTTTCACAAGTGTTACAATTAGTGGTGGGCAAAATACCCGTACCCGAAACCCGAACCCGACCCAATGTAAACAATTTGGGTTGGGTATATTTCATACCAAATATCCGGTTGGATGTTTATAATAAATAAATTGGGTACCCGAACCCGATCGGGTATATCCGAACACCCAAATAAATACCCGTAACCATCCAAGGTTATATAATCTTCGTTAGGATCTTTGTACAATATCGACTCTTGCCTTTCTTCTAAGGCAATTTGCTTAGTTTAGTGACTATATGATATGATTCTAACTTTGAATTTGGTGTTATTTGATGTTTCAGGAACTCAAGAACTTATCGGTTTTATGAACTTGTTGTTTTTGTGTTTGGATTTTTTTTTTTTTATTAATTCAATTTAGTTTGGTAATGTTAGCTTATTTTATATTGATGATTACAATCAGTTTATTTTAGCTTGGTACTTTTGTTACAATCATTTTTAACGACTTTAAATTGATTTCAATTTTTTATTTTCAGTTCGGATTGATTTCGGGTTTTTTACCTTTGGTTCGGATTTAAAAATTACAAATCCTATCGAACTCGAAAAATATTTTGAGGTTTTGGGTATAACCCGAAAACACCCAAACCCGATGGATGTTTACCCGAACCCGACCCAAAATTTAAATACACCCGATTAGGTGTTATTTTTCTATACCTGAAGACCCGAAAAACCCGAAAACCCGAAAACCCGACCCGAACCCGAATAGGTACCCGAACGCCCACCCCTAACTAACAATTATCCTTCAAATGAGAATGCTACCCTCATACTTTTCATCTTGCTATAACACCGCTTATTTAATTTACCTTTTTCTATCTATTTTTCTAAAATACTTAGAATATGCATCACATTTTATCATAAGTCTTAAATATAGTTTGAATTCATAACTTTCACATGATCAAACCTTAAATTCTTTTGAAGGTAAAAAATTGTCCATTTTCCATCATGAGAGGTAATTCCATCATGAGATGCAAATGCATTTCCGGTGTATATTAACATATTTAATAACGTAATTGCTTTACATTTTGGTTTAGGGACCACAATCACATGTTGATTATGAAATTATCCTTGTTCAACAATTTTCGGTTGGTAACAACAATGTATAATGTAAAGTAATTGTCTGCTTTTGTGTTTTGAAATTACAACTTTATTTTTTGTTACGTTCATCCTTAAATATATATTTTTGAATACTTAAAATACTTCTCGAACACAACAAATATATAATTTAATCAACTTTTATTTCTTCTGCATTTGATATAGTTTGGTCAATACATATACTAGACTCATAAATCATCAAAGGCCACAATTTCCACCTGGTCCTCCAAAACTAAAGGATACTCCAGTGCGCTTGGAATATCCCCAATACGATACTCTATAACATTGGTAAGAATCGGCGTAACGTCTTGTTTTCTTGTCTTCAATATCAATAATATCATAGTTTGAATTCATAACTCTAACAAACAAAAAATGTGAACTTTTTTGAAAGTCAAAAACTGGAAAATGACCATTTCCCATTGGAGGACTAATTCCATCGGGGGATGTAAATGTATTTCCTCCAAAGCGTATCAAAGTAGCTCCTTCTTTTAAATGTGTAAATAACTCTTTGGGCCAATATCCAACTACTTCATCAAATACTTTTAATGCCCAATTTCCGGAGAAGCCATCCTAATAAATATTAAAACATTAATGTTTATAACATGATAAAATGAAAAAAATGATATTTCATAAATTAAATCAAATGCTTTTAATCCAATTTTGAGTATTAAAAGATAATAATTAAAGAGAAAATATTTATGAATTTAAAAAGATAATATATGAAAATAAATCAAAAAGATAATAAAATATAACAATATAAATAAAAAATTAACAAAATAAATTTATAAACCTCCCGCGCGGAGCGCGGATCAACTGCTAGTTGTATATAAAGTAGAGAAATTTTAACCTGGAAAACTTTAGGTTGAACATAAACACTTCTTTTACCACCATAAATAGAGGATGTACCAAATGTTGTTCCGAGGTAAAGATCTCGACTAACAAGTACAAAGCCAGGACATTTTGTATCATAGCATCCAGTTTTTTTATAGCCATCTGTCTAATAAATCAAAATATAAAATAAAATGTAAACATTTATGCAAGAAAAATGGTAAAAGCAAACCACTGGTGTGACTTTAGTTATGTTTATAAGAAAATACAGAAACATATTTAAGAAAATAATTCATTTACTCACAGTCCAATATATTGTAAATCGCGCTAAACTATCACCATATAATCTTGGATGCACCTGTACAAAATTCAAAATTGATGAAAAAATTTATTTAAAAAATAAACTTACTCAAACTTTGGTTCTCCAAAATCTGATTATGAATTTACTAACACTAGATCAAAATAACTTAGTTATATTTTTTTATTTGTGAATAATTATTTTACTGTTTAAACGATCTTTTACTTGCTAATAAATATATTTATATACTTTTATTGCATAAATGTATTATATTTATATTTTCAGTTATATTTCCTGTGATAAATAGTATGACCTTGTATAAAGAAAACATTTTCTTTTATAAGTTTAATAACAACTTACCGTCCAACCAACTTGTATGCTATTGAGTTCACCGCGAGGTCCATTCTCTAACCAAATTTGACTTTTGCTGTATTGGTTATTTTGTACATTTACATCATGAATACTTATATCAGCTTCTGCTCCTCGATAGATAGTCCCATCCAATGCGGTCTCAATTGTTGCAAACTGTATATAACCATATATAAAGAAGTTGCTAGTTTTAATAAATTGTGTATATATTTTAATCACAACACTAGAAAGAAGAAGAAAAAAATGTGTGCAAATAATCATTATTTGTGCTATTAATAAGATGAAATGTTATTATACAAGATGATATAAATATTTTAATAAAAACATGATAGGAGAAAAAGATTTACATGTTGGCCAGGATACTCGATCGTGTCGAGATGAAAAACGCTCTCAGTTCCATTTCTTTGCTTTAAAATTGGTACCATTCCTTTTGGACAACTTTGATTATTCATTTTATATTTATCTTTTCTTCTATGGCGTTCATTTGAAATGAAACTTTCCTACAACATAACACACAAATAACAAGATTAAGTTGAAAAAATTAAATTATAACATGAAATATGTTGTTCAATATTAAGTTACTTTCCATTGATTAAGGACATTGTAAGTCACATTTATTCATATATGATTGAAAAAATTTAACTGTCAAACCTGAATTTTGTGGTGTTTCAACATTGGATGTTGGAAAGCCGGTTGTTTGTATATATCAACACAATCAAAATCCTAGAAAATCGACTAAATTTTTACTTTCTGTAAATTGAAAATATTATTTTTTAAGAATGGACAAACAAGATAAATGTTATAGAATCTTACATCCATGATTCCATCGGCCCCCAACGTTAGAAGCAGAGAACAAGAAAGAATGAGCACTAGATGATGTAAATCCATTGTTAAATTTTTATATTTCTCTCTGTATTTCTTGTTATATGTACTAATTTGAGTCAATGACTAATAAATTTGTTGTTACTCATAACACCTCACCTCTTTTTAACTTACCAAAAGTGTCATATACAGAAAATAAGTATTCAAAGAAAAATATTGTTTGGTCAACAATAACAGATTTGTTGCTAATCATACCACTTTTACCTTTTATAAATGAGTGATTGACAGAATAACATACTTTGCTGAAGATTGTTTGCCAAAAACACACTTAGAAGGTTTGGTATACTTTCCCACTTACTTTTGGGGTAGGTGTCATTTAGGTTGACAAAAATGCCCCTTGCTTGTGTTTGAAAGAAGGATTTGGTTCAACAAATTATAACAGTTGGATGTCAAGTAATTGTATTGAAAAGTGTGGTTGAGATTGAAAACAATATTTTATTAACTTTGGTGTTTTTAGGTTTTTGGTGTTTCGGTTTGGGCTGAAATATTACATTTAGTTGTGTGCTATAAATAGTTTTGAAAATTGTGTGGCTGAGATGTTTTGGGGGAAAAGAATCCAATGGATAAAATAAATTTGCATAAATTATTAATTTTTATGTAATCGATTTCTCTTCTTCTGTCGTTTCTTTCTTCTTGTTTTACTCTTTTTTTTTGTTCTCATCTTAGAGTGTCATTTTATATATTTGTTAACAAAAATTAACTCTTTATTTTTATATAATAAGTTATGATTATATTTTCCTTACATTTTAAGACGCATATTGCTATAGTTTAGGTAAATTTTTATATTATACACTATCCATATGTAGTTAAACATTTATTCATTGATACATGGATGGTCAATTGGACTATAATTTATAGATATTTACTAGGTTTAATCATATAAAAACATATCAAAACCTATTTAATCAAAAAATTTGTGTTTAGATAAATAAGTCATAAACCTTAAACTTTCTACGTTAAACTTTAAAGTCTAGTCCCTAAATCCTATATCCTAAACCCTAAATCATATACCCTAAAATCTAAACCCTAAACCAAAACCCAAAACTCTAACCATAAATACTAAACTCTAAACATAAAACATGAATCTCAAACCTTAATCCTTATCCAATTTAATTTAACTCTAAAACCAAAAGCATAAACTATACACTACATTCTAACTTCCAGATATTTTAACGAACATTCAAGCATATCTACACTAATGTAATCACATGGATATATATGTTAAGCTATAAATGAATAGTTTATAATATTTTATTTCATCTAATATATATCAATATGCATATTAAAATGTAAAGAAAAAATAATCATAATTTATTATGTGTAATTAAATATATTATTTTTAATACCTATCTTAAATGATAATAACAAAAGAAAAAAAAAGGGTGAGAGAGAGGGTGATGACATAAATAAAATTAGTTTTACTTTTCTAATAACAATGCAAAAAAAGAAAGCGTTAAAGAATGAGAAGGGAAGTAAAGAAGAAGATTGATTGAAGTTAGAGGAGTGTTTTGTCATTTCAAGTGGTAAAAGTATAGAGATAGTAGAAAGTAGGTTTTTGTGTAATGAAATGTTGAGAAAGTAGGTTATAGTGCAATTGTTTCTTTATAAATTTACCAAAGGTGTCAAACGAAAAAATTAAATTTTTTTAAAACAATAGATTTGTAATGCTCTGACCGTCATCAATCTAGTGGACCCCACTTTCACCCCAGCACATAGGCCCACCTTTCTTAATAGGCCTCACGTCTTCTCATTAAGCCCATGAGCTCATTAATATTCGACGGCATGTTTGCTATGTTCGGGAAAGACTTGTGTACATACCCTTTAAACTACCATATGATATTTTCCTGTGTTTTGGCCTTACTCACACAATTCCGAGAACCTTTGACTACTCCAACTTAAACACGCTTAACTGTGGAGTTCTCTCAAGATCATTGACCACGAAGATAAAAGCACTTTGGTGACATAAGTGACCAAATTAATTCATTTAAACCTCTCCACAAATTAGGGTCTCACATTATCAGGACAACCAGCCCAGTCATTATTCGTAGATACCATTATTAATAAGAATATATTGATTTAAAATATAAAAAGGTGGAAGGCCCATTATTCAAAGCAGCCCAAATTATCACCACAAGTACACAAATATTGCTGGAAATGACTTTAGCTGACATGCTCCTGCTTTTTTGCTTAGTTTAACAAACTACATATGCTATAAACCTATATATTTCTATCACTTTTACAAAGAAAGTCTAAACTAAAGTATTATATATCATGCAAAAAAAATAAAACATGTGTTAAAGTTTCTAAACATTTATAAAAAGATTTTGTGCAAATAAACCCTCCAAGTCACTGTTTCTGAACATTTATAAAAAAGTTTTACCGTTTTTAAACCCTAAAATACAAGTCAACCCTGGAAAATTAAAATAAATACTCAATTTATAGCCCGTTTTTACTAAATTTATAAAGAATGTTCTTTCCTTTAATATAATATCTCTAAAATTAATAAAAAATTATTGGATAAATATGAAAAAGAAAATCATATAGAATAAAGAAGATTTTGTCAATACTTAAAACTATAGTTCTCTTTTCATATTTGTTTGACTTTATTTTTATTTTTTAATTATCATATAACACATAAATTTAAGGGAGACAATTTATTTCTCCTGAGAACTAACATATCAATCTAGATAGAGCTCGGACTTTTACCCCGATGTAGATATCCCCGAATAAAAAGTTCGAATCCTATTTCCCCACCAAAATAAAAGTTTGAAACCTACTTCCCCCGAAACTAAAGTTCAAGATCTTATTATCCCCAGCTCTTGGTTTCCATTGGTTTATTGTTTACTTAACAAAACAAAACTTGTTTTAACTCGATTAAGTTTCAAAATTCTCAAAATTCCCATTAGATTTCATCTCCAAATCCCCATATTCCTTACTTTGGATTAAACAATTGTGATGATTTCTGACAGAAATTTTACGATTTTCGAAGCTTAATCGGGTTTAGGTTCTTCATTAGATGGTTAAATAAATAGTAAACCAAGAAAAACCCAGAATTAGGGAGAATTAGATCTCGAATTTTGGTTTCTGGAGAATTATGTTTAGAACTTTTATTTCGGGAAGAAATAGGATTCAAACTTTTCTTTCGGGGATATCTACATCAAGGTCAAAATTTGGGCTCTATTTGGATTGATACGCTAGTTCTTAGGGGGAAATAGATATAGGGGGAAACAGATCGTTTTCCCCATAAATTTAATAAAAGATTTATTTTGTTCTGCATAGTTTGTGATATAGATTTTTAAACGCGTACATATAACATTCAATTAATATAAAACATGTGTGTTTAACTTCTTAAATCGGCCAAAATGTTTAGTGAAGGAATCATAGTCTTATAATAACACGGACGGGTTATATGACGGGACGGGTTAATTAATCTCAGACTTCCATATGAGTAAACTACGACCTCTCTTAGATATACGGTTTATGCCGGACATGTACGAAGTTGGACTAATTTTTTATTTTACTATTTTTTAACAACACTAATATAGAGCATATATGATCATATGTGATATAATAAGGATTAATATTATGCAATATTAAATCAACTCTAACAAAATTTATAAATTTAAAAGATATGAATTCTAAAAAACCTAGTAATTTTGAAATGTATAAACGAATGTTAAGAAAAAAAATACGTTAACTTAACATATATGAAGACTGAGATATCCCTATATTAGTAAAGAGAAGTACAAAAACACTTCTTGGATAGGGTTTTGATAACAAATTAATCCGAAATTTCGAAATTGGATTTTACTAGATGGTTAGTCGGAGTAGAGTGGATATATCCGGATATAATTAAAAAAGTCTTAAAAAGGCCTTATCAACGCCTCTTATAACAAGAACAAACGAGAAGCCTATTGTTTGGGAACAAATTGTGTGTTTATCAATATTATCCTGTAATTTACGTGAAAGATATGCGCATGTTACAATATTGGCAAAAAGATCGATTAGTTTACAATATATTCAAATATTCTCCTCTTACCTTAATACGTTTTTTTTTTCTATTTCTAATTCTCCAATAAATTGTTACGACTTAGAATCACAATCATATAATATCTAACCTAAACATTACACGTTTACCACATCTAAATATAATAGCTTCTTCTATAGGAAGAATCATACCTCTACCATTTTCTTCAACTGTCGCATCATGCTTAATTTCTAAAGAATGGCTTCCAATTCTTCACTCCCAGTATTGGCTTCCAGTTATGCAATTTCAGACTTGGATTCAATCAAACCATTCAAAACCAGTGGGAGAGTGCAAGTCAAAATTTTCCATACTTGGAAGCAATAAACCAAATATGCAGCAGAGACTCTAAATGATTCTAACTGATTCATCTGTAAGGTTTAAAAAAATTTCCATTAGCAATATTAAAGTAACCTTCTAATAACCCTGTCGATCTTGATTCTTTTGTAGGGAACCTTGATTCATGCCACTATTAGAAATGTTATATATGTGGCCATTCAAATCATGAACTTTTCGTTAACTTAGTTTTTTTAAACATCATCTTTCGTTGACCAAGCCGAAATGAACATCATATCCTTAAATCTGTTAACAGAGCAGCTAGCCATCGTTAATCATATTTGTTTGTGAGAAACAACGTCGTTTAATGCTAAAACGATATCTCAAAATCGTGATCTAACGCCATAATCCAGAAATCAAATCCCTAATTTTTCACTTTGTTTTAGCCTTAAACGATATTATCTTTTACTAATAGAGGTGGATTAGTAATGGCAAAATGTTTGTTAGTTGTTTTGTAACAAATTTTTGGAAATGATGTTCATTTTGGCTTAGTCAAAGAAAGATGATGTTTTAAACTAAGTCTACGAAAAGTTTATGTTTTGAATGGCCATATAGAAAGTTTGTGATTTAAATGGCCAAAATTTGAAAGTTCGTGAGTTAAATAACATTTTTTCCGAATCTTAAAATACATTTGTATCACTTAGTAAATTAAACCACGTTAAAAATAGTCAGAAATCTTTCCCCCGCGCTGTAACGCGGATCCTAATATCTATATTAATATTTTTGAAGTACCTTTTGGATTCTACACTTTTAGTTATACTAATTTAAATTTTTATTTGCAAGTTAATCCCTAACATATTGCCAAAAAAAAAAATCCCTAAAATATCTTTTTTTTTTTTAATTTTGTCAATCGATGAGTATCTTTTATGGTAAGATTTATTTACAGAATAATCACATTAATTATCTGGTTTTAACAATTAACCATAGAATGCTAATAATCAAATTATGTGAAATTAATTTCCTAGTAAAAATGGTTAAAATAATTTTGAATTCTGAATTGTAATTGGAAATTCTAGATAATATTTTCACCCTCATAAACACAATAACATCTTATTAATATTAGCATAACATATTAGTTAATTACCCAAGAAAAATTAATGATTTAATTGGTGACTGAAAATAAAGTTGGTATATGGTTTAATTCGAGTTTTAACAACTTTAGAATATTATGAACATTTATTAATAAGAAACAAAAAAATACTTTGACAAGGACAAGTGGGCTAGTGGTTCTCACCTCTGTTGCCTTCTCACCAGATCCGGGTTCGAGTCCGGGCCTTCTCAAAGAGAGACATATAATTTGTAATGATGACAAAAAAAAAATATCACACATACCTACACGGGTTTGGATTAGTATTAGTATTAGTATTAGTGCTACAAAAGTATTTCATCATTTTATTATTTTGTTAACACAATCGATGAAATTGGTTAAATAATAATCATCACAGTATATTGCGAGTAAAATCCTAAAATTACAATAATCGAAATACAATTATACAATATTGAACCCTAAATAATATAAAAAAAAATTTCAAGTTATAAATATTTTAGTTTTGAAAAAATAGTCCCACGGTATACCGCATGTTAAAATCTAGTAAAAATAAATAATTAGGGGCACTTTCAATTTTCAAAATTTTGTTTACAATTTTTTTTTTTGATTAGTGGCAGACTGAGATGGGCCTCTAAGGCCAGCTTGGATTTCACACTAGTAAGGGGCGTAGCAGAAAAGGCTTTGGACTGTTATAGTTTTGAATAAACCGTCGATTTCCCGAAATAGGGTTCCGATCATCTTCTCCAAATGGCCGATGTGACTCTTCCTCCGTCTGATTCCGTCGATAACAGCCTCCCTGAGAAATCGATCTCTTCTTCACCACCTCCTCCACCGCCTTCTTCTTCTCTTCCGCAGCCGGAGCAAGAACAGGAACAGGAACAGCCTCCGCAACGCCGTGAGAGAGATTCACGTGAGCGACGTGACGACAGAGACCTCGAACGCCGTGACCGTGACCGTTCGCCTCTCCCACCGCCTCGTAGGGATGACAAGAGACGTCCTAGTTTGAGTCCTCCGCCACCGTATAGAGATAGACGCTACTCTCCTCCTCCCCAGCGTCGTTCGCCTCCTCATAAACGTTATCGGAGGGACGATAATGGCTTTGATTCTCGCCGTGGTGGTAACCGTGGTGGCTATGGGCCTCCGGATAGAAGGTAATCTTTATTTCCTCTGCTCAGTGAAATTTTCGGATCTTCTTTGCTGTACTACATTGCTCATACTTCAATCTGAATTATATCAAATTCAAAGTCATATGGGAACTGTGTTATGCTACAAGGATATAAGTTGCATTGTTGCTTAGCTGAGTATAGAAATGTGCATCACTTATAGTTCTATTGTATCAGTGATTGTTATATCCTAATGTTTACTCAATTCTTCATTTGCATGTTAGATTTGGATATGACTATGGTGGAGGATATGACCGTGAAATGGGTGGGAGGCCTAATTATGGCGATGAAAGGCCTCATGGGCGCTCCATGGGTCGCTTTCAGGGTGAGAGATCTCTTTCTAATATATTTTTAAGTTGAGGGAACCTGTATTACACGTTTGCACTTGTGAGACATGTTTAAGAGGACTATCATTGGGTGTTCCTAATAATTGGGACTTTTGGTTCATCTGATTAGTATGATTCATAGTCATAACTTTGTATTTTTTTCTCTATATGCTGTGTATTGGAGACAGTTTGAGTAGTAATTCACAATTCTATTGGTCAACTGGCTATCTATTTTAGAAGAGAGATATCAGTATCGACCTTTTAGTGTGTATTACTTTTGGCAGACTGGGAGGGAGGACGTGGAGGTTATGGTGATGCTCCCAACAGTGGAAATACTCAAAGGTTAAGGTCCCTAAATATTTGCTCATTTTTCCTCTGTTGTCATAGGTTTGTTCTCTTTGTCCAATGGTGTGCTTACTTTTGGCAGTGGATATTTAGTCTAGAAAATGTATACGAGGAGTTATGAAATGTCTATCTCCTGTTCTTACATGCGTTCTTCCTTGTAGCTCATGAAAGCTTGAGTTAAGGTTTGAGAGACACTATTGATCACTACTAGAAAATCATTTCTGAAACATGTGATGTTAAAGTCATCGTCTCTATTCTGTTATTCCTGTTGAGTACAAGATAATGCCAATATTTGGTGCAAGTGTAAAACTTTTATCTCTTTTACGTTTAAGAATGTGGCACACAACTAGTGCTGGTTGTAGAATCCCTTCTGTTGCATTTAATAATAATTACTGTTGTAATTCCTTAATCCAGGGATGGATTGATGTCATACAAACAATTTATCCAGGAGTTGGAAGATGATATCTTGCCATCAGAAGCAGAACGGAGGTATCGTTATAACTGCAACTTAGTCTTGGTGCTTAATCAGTTGTCGTCTAGAGCTGCTGGGGTAATTACTTTTGTCCTGATGCAGATATCAAGAATATAAGTCAGAGTATATTACAACACAAAAACGCGTCTTTTTTAACGCTCACAAAGAGGAAGATTGGTGAAGTCCACTATCTGTTTACATCTCTTACACCATTTTGGGATATTCTGCAAGCTAATTATTAACATGCTAATGCATTTTATGCATCCAGGTTGAAGAACAAGTATCATCCAACAAACTTACTCTCTGTCATAGAAGGGTGAGTTCATGAGCATTTCCCTCAGTATGATTGCTGTTATATTGATACTATATACTGATTTCTTTTACTTGTACTTCAAAAAAATGTCACTGACTGTTTATATTTCTTTCTTATTTTCAGGAGAAATGAACTTGCACGGAAGGTGGCGAAGGATTTCTTACTTGATTTACAGAGCGGGGCTATAGATTTGTAAGATCACTTCATTGGCCATTACTATAGTCACAAGTCACCATTCTGTCATCTCTTAAAGTTCAGTTTCCCTCGATCTGTTCCAGAGGTCCTGCAGTGACAGCAGTGGATAAATCCAGCAGGGCCAGTGAGCCAAATTCTGAGGATGAAGCAGCTGGAGGTGGCAAAAGAAAAAGACATGGTAGGTGGGAAGGTAAAGAGACTGAACTTCTTTCAGCGGCACCACAAGCCCCCAGTTTCACTTCTGATCCAAAGAGAATCCTAACTGACATTGAACAAGCACAAGCACTTGTGCGTAAGCTAGACTCTGAGAAACGAATTGAGGAAAACCTTTTATCAGGTTCAGAAACTGAAAAATCAGGTAGAGAAAAGTTACACAGTGGTTCGACCGGTCCAGTTATAATCATTAGGGGGTTGACATCTGTGAAAGGGCTCGAGGGTGTTGAATTGCTCGACACACTTGTCACATATCTCTGGCGTGTTCATGGTGTGGACTATTACGGAAAGGTTGAAACAACTGAAGCTAAGGGTTTGCGGCATGTGAGAGCTGAAGGTAAAAGTTCTGATGCAAAAGGAGATGAGAATGAAAGTAAATTTGACTCACATTGGCAAGAGAGGTTGAAAGGTCAAGATCCCTTGGAAGTGATGGCTGCGAAAGAGAAGATAGATGCTGCTGCTACTGAAGCTTTAGATCCACATGTCCGAAAAATTAGAGATGAGAAGTATGGTTGGAAATATGGTTGTGGAGCGAAGGGCTGCACGAAGCTGTTTCATGCTGCTGAATTTGTGTACAAGCATCTCAAGCTGAAACACACTGAGCTTGTCACAGAGCTGACTATCAAAGTGCGGGAAGAACTGTATTTTCAGAACTATATGAAGTATGTATGGTTTCTCTCTTGGACTCCTCTACTGTCATATATGGTGAGATCCTAATGATAAAATCATGTGCCATTTGCAGTGATCCTAATGCTCCAGGAGGACAACCAGCCATGCAGCAATCTGGCCCGGTACAAGAATTTTTTTATTATATCACTTAAAGGAATGTTAAATAGTCTGTACTAGTTTTGGGTTTTGCATGTATTAAGCTTTGTTTTGAGTTTTACTTACATGTGTGATATATACTTTTGACAGAGGGATAGACCTATGAGACGTAAACCAAGCATGGAGAACAGATTGAGGGATGATCGTGGTGGACGCAGAGAGCGTGATGGACGTGCTAATGGAGATGACAGAAATGATCGGTCGGAGGATCAAGTGAGAGGCGAAGGTGATGGTCCTGATGGTGGAAATCCTGGGGACGTTGGGTACGATGCATTTGGTGGACAAGGTGGTGTTCATGTTCCTCCCTTCTCATCGGATATAAACCCACCACCAATGCTGATGCCTGTTCCTGGTGCCGGGTAGGTTTTTAAGAAAAGACTACACTACTCTCTCTCTCTCTCTCTCTCTCTCATGTTCCTGTCTTCATATTAAAGAGTTGAGATATCTAAATATTGATTTTGTGGGCAGGCCACTTGGACCATTTGTACCAGCACCACCTGAGTTTGCAATGCAGATGTTCCCAAGTGGACCAAATCCTACTTTCGAAGGTAGCGGCAGAGGTGGACCTGCCCCTTTTCTTTTGTCTCCGGCCTTTAGACAAGATCCTAGACGGTTACGCAGGTAACATGTTTCATTTCTACATGCTCTGAGCAAATCATAACACATTGCTTTCAGTTTCATCATACGAACAACAAGAGTGCAGTGTCATTAAGAAACTAATATATGAGAAAATGGTGCAGCTACCAAGACCTAGATGCTCCAGAAGAAGAGGTAACCGTTATTGATTACAGGAGCTTATAGACAAGAGACGGCGACTAGAGATATGCTGAGTCTACGCCCACCCACGCGGCCGGGTTGGGTCAAAAGGCGAGCCAGCAGGTTCAGCCACTTTGGTGATGTATTGAGTTCTTTGCTCCTAATTTTACCACTCACTGAAAAGCGTAACACACGCACTCTATATAAAATGGTGAAGTTACGTTGGACATTATATAAGATCTATATAAAAATGAATATGTGCATGAACAAATTTAAAAATACGTTCTTACGTTTAAGCCATTAGAAGAACAAATATAATAATTGTTTAACAAAAAAAAAAAAGAACAAATATAATGTAGAAATTATATAAATATTGACGTTTTGTATTTGTTTGTTTTGTGGGTTAATAGAGCTAGAGACTGCGTATTAAAATCAAGAGATGTCTTGTGTTTGTTGTATAGGCTCGATTCAGTCTCTATATTTTGTCAACTTCAAAACCGAAACCTCGATGAATGGTCCATATAATCGGACCTTAGTTTACAACCAAAACTAGTCAATTTAAAAGTTAGGTAATCTATATACTACACTATTTTATTATTTAAAATTAAATTAAAATTAAAAATATTATTATAACTTATAAGAAAATAATTTCCAAATCTCTTTTTTGAAAAAATAAGAGACATTATTATCATTTGGAAAGAGATTTTATTTGTTTTGAAGTATCAAATAAACGTGTGTATATATATCTTAAAATTCGCTATTAAACGTTAATTATAAAAATCTAGTAATGTCAAACTGGCAATCACCAAAACATTTGAAAGCTATTTGGACCTAATCACCATTATTCATAATATTTCTAAAATATTAAAAAAAATCTTAATTTAGAAATTATCTTCTAAAACATGATTATTTCTTAACTTTCAATTTAGCAATTTAGCAATTATTATTCATGATTATTTATTAGATTATTCATGTTAAAAATCATTCTTAATTTAGCAATTATTCTTGATTATTTAATTCTTAATTGCTAAAAATTTTAATTTAGCAATTATTCATAATGTTATTTCTTAACTTTCCATTTTTCAAAAAATTATTCTCAGACTATGAAAACTAATTAATTATTATTTAATTTTTACTGCAATCATCATAATTGCGGAAGATCAAGACTATGCGATGCTTGTGCCTAGTACACAAGTTAAGCTGAAATTAATTATTATTTAATATGATGGTAAAGTTCTTTCAAATTAACATCAATCTAAAATATGATGTTAACTAAAAATATAGTCATTTGTTAATAAGTTCATATAAACAACGCAAATAAACATAAAGAATTTAAATAAATTATAGTATCGTTGAGGAAAACATTAAAAATCTTTCAAATACGAATTATAAAAAACTACATATTTACAAAAAAAAAAAAGAGAATTTGTTAGAAATACCCCTTTTCACTAACCATTTTTAAAAAATACCCCCTTTATTGGCCATTTTTAATTCTACCCTCATTTATATTTTTATTCCCGTTTTATCCTCGAAAAGCTAATTGATTTGTCATGTGTTTGTAGCCGTCACAATAGAGGATGGTCATCTTCACCTTCGTTCTCAGCTCTGGGGCCATGGCGGCCATGGTAAGGAGTCGTATATTCAAGCTTCGCCGTCGTCGTCATGCTTCTATGTTCTCTCCTTCTCTGTTGTTCTTTTGTCTCCGATCTTGTCGCTGCCGGCGTCAATTCAAGAGGAGATCTCAACGTCGTTGTCGTTCTTCGACTTCAGACCTTTGTCGTGGCTGAAATCAGAGGTTTACGAGGCAGATCTCTCTCTCTCTCTCTCTCTCTCAGATTCTAGTCTTCTCCTTCTTGAACATGGTTTCTCAGATTTGAAGAGACAAAATCATAATTTGAAATTAGCATTGCTGTTCAAAATGGAGATAACTTTACAACTCTTTGCTCACTTTCCTAGTATTGGGGTTTTTGAATTTGGCAAAAACTAGATTTTGATGAATTGGTTACAAATTATGTATTGATGTCTGCAATTTTTGTATTTAGATGATTAGAGGATGGTATTTTAATAGGAATTGTTGGATATGAATATGAAATAGATGGTGAAGATGTTTGTTTCTTGTGTGTGTAGGATGAGTGAATTTGATATCTATAGATTTGGTGTTGTTATGTTGGTTTTGTTGTCTAGAAGAGCTGCTATGTTTAATGGACTATATGAGACTCATAGATCATGTATTTGAGGTAATGAACTAGATGAGACCAGTTTTGGTCTCTCTCTCCTAGCTTTGGTTAATTTTTTCTTTAATTGCAGGTGTTGCTACATGTGCATCGTACCCTCTTGACTGCAAAAACTGAAGCTTTGAATCAAGCGATGTCGCAGGATTAGCTATAACTATAATCACTCGTGGATCAGTCCTAACGATGCTGGAGATTTGAGAATCTTTGAACCCATAACTTCTAAGAAACTTGAGAACAGAAGGTGCAGCTTATCACCAAGCTAATGGAGGTTAGTCTGAAACAAATGCGCAAACCTCTTTTCTGTCACATTTTGGGTCAGTTTGAATGATTAGGTTAACTGGTCTAGTTGTTGTTCTGTTTTTTCTGGTTCTGTATTGTCGATTTTGTTTGGCCGTGATATTATTGATTGTAACAGGTAAGAGCTGCAGCCTGCAGTCACGAGTGATGAAAAATGTAGCAATCTCTCATTTCATCTACTTCTCCTTCTCTTCATCAAAGAGAGTGGTTCCCTCATTTCTTCTAGTCTCTGCAGTCTTTGTATAATTCTAAAAGTACTGAAACAAGCAAGAAGTATGAAGGACAAGTTTGAGAAGTACTGGGATGAATTGATCAATATAAATCCAGTTGATAGAAACAGTTGAGCGACAGAGTTTAGGATCAGCTTATGATGTTTTGTCATGGTAGAAGCATAATAGTCTGAACTATGTTTAGGAACCTTATAAAATATGTTTTTTTAGACATACCGTTTATGCAAATTGTTGTTTGTTAACGAGAAGCATATATTCATCAATATATGGATTTTGCTACTTTTTAAAACCTTTATAAAAGTCTTATAAACTCTTTATAAAAGCCTTATAAAACGTTATAAAAGCCTTATAAAATCTTTAAAAAACCTTCTAAAACCTTATAAAAGCCTTGTAAGACTTTTTAAATAGTTTTAAAGCCTCAATATCCATTTAAACACCTTTTAAATACTTTTGAAAATTTTTTAAAACCTTATAAAAGCCTTATAAAATATTTATAAAAGCCTTTTAAAATCTTAGTAAACCTTTTTAATAGTTTTTAAAACCTTAATACATTTAAACACCTTATAAAACCTTGTAAAAACCTTTTAAATATGCTGTAAAACATTTTAAATATATTGTAAAACCTTTTCAAAACCTTTTAAATAAGTTTCAAAATCTTTTAAAACCCTTTAACAAAACCTTATAAAAGCCTTATAAAATATTTATAAAAGCCTTGTAAAAGCTTATAAAAGTCTTGTAATACTTTTTACATAGTTTTAATTTAAAACCTTAATATCCATTTAAACACCTTATAAAATTTTGTAAAACCTTTTAAATACTTTACAAATTTTTGTAAAACCTTTTAAATACTTTACAAATTTTTTTAAAAACCTTATAAAAGCCTTAGAAGATATTTATAAAACCCTTGTAAAATCTTATAAAATATTTATAAAAGCCTTGTAAAATCTTATAAAAGCTTTGTAAAAGTTTTAAAAGAACCTTAATATATTTAAACACCTTATAAAACCTTTAAAAAACCTTTTAAATACGTTGTAAAACCTTTTAAAAACCTTATAAAATATTTATAAAAACCTTGTAAAACCTTATAAATTTTATATAAAAGCCTTGTAAAACCTTATAAAAGTCTTGTAAAACTTTTTAAACTTTTAAAATCTTAATATATATATATATATATATATTAAAACACCTTATAAAATCTTTGAAATGTTTTGGAAAGGTTTTAAAAATGTTTTAAAAGGTTTTATAAAGTTGTGACGATAATGCAAGGTTCTTATGCACAACTATTTTGTAACCATTTAAATTACATATGAAAGAAGACTTTGTTTGACAAAACAAAAGAAGACAACTCCATCACTGGCTAAAAATATACAAGAAATAACTAAAATATACAAAAAATAACTATGTAGTATCGTTGATCTCTACAACATGAACAATATAATATACATATTTACTACATAAGCATGTATTATTTTCTAGAAAGTCAACATCTTCTCCGAATTAAAGCTCACCACTGTCCTCGACCATGAGATCAGATTTGGTCATCTTCTCCGCAAGGCTTTCCTGTTTTTCCATTTTTGGTTTGTTGATAGGCGCAGGCATGAATCTCATGTAGTAGAATGGTTCTGGGCCAGTGACACAACTCCCGCTTGTACTCATTGAGTCTTCTTCGCTTGTACTCATGGACTTGTTGGTGTCATCCTAAGGAAGATCTGCCGTGAAATGAAAGGCTGATTTTTTTTTCCATGGTTGTTCTGGGGTCGATGGTCTTTGTTTTTGCTTGTTCAGTTTCCGTCTGCAAAATCACATATGTGGGAATGACAGAGACCGAGACCGAGAGAGCCTAGCTCAATTGTATAAATAAAACCAGACAAGGAAGGGAGACTCACATGATGAGGTGGTGTTGTGTACAACCTCTGCTCTAAAGTCTTGGCATCCCATATTATGGACTGCACGATATTGTGATCCAAACCATTAACATTGATTGACAATGAACAAGTACGAACTGAAGCATATGAAACCACATTACATCTCTTCATAAAACTCAACCGTAAAATCTAGAGAAGATTCAGCTTCATCACAAATCTCTCAATCTTCAACCAAATGACCAGAACAAATACTTCACACAGTCGAAACCCAACCACAAAACAACCTAAGACTACAATAAAGCTAAACATTACCGACAAAAAATTGAGAAAACTTACAAACACGCCGACGTCAAGAACGTAAACAATAAAACAAGGAAGGAATGGAAAAATCACCTTTCTCATCTCAGTTCACAAGGTACATACATTTATGGAGAGGGCGTTGAGCAGCGACGAACAACGAGATCGCATCAATGGTGAAATACGAACGGGATGTTACTGAAGAACCGAAGACAACGAGATCGACGACGGCTGATCGACGATTTAACACGGCGATGAGAGACGAGAACACGGCATTGAAGACGAGATCGCCGGTGATGAAAACGAAATCGCCATTAGAGATAGGAGAGAGAGATCGGAGAAGAGAGAATGAATTTTTCTAGGTTAAAAGAATTAAGGGCAGTATTGTCTTTTTCCATCAAAACAAGGGTATCTTAAAAATGTTCTTCATATCGGGGCATTTCTAAAAAAAAGTGATCTCCAAAAGGGGTATTTTTAAAATTGTCCCTAAAAAAAATTATTATATTACGAATTATATTAAACTTTTGTTATCTTTAATTTAAGTTAAAATATGATTTTCAAAAATATTTTATTCACCCTTATGATTTATACAATGAATTGCTCAATGGCATAATACATTCATATATAAATTAAAAATTAAACAAATATAACATATTATAAAATTAAAATCATGAATAAAAATATTTATTTATTTAACTCAAAATCTATTTTATTTGTAAAATGTAAATCCTAATTCTCTTTTACGAACCCAAACTGATAAATAACTTTGTTTAATTGTAAAACCTAAATCTCACACCTCTTTTATCAACCCAAATCGATAAATAATCTCGTTCAATTTTTTTACTTTTTAATCTATCAAAAATACCCTTTTTCAGTACCACTTTTTAAAAATACCCCTACTTCAAAGTTTATCAAAAAACCACTAAAAAGGTTAAAATTTATGGGAAACTATAATGCAGGGGTGCAGATAAAAAAAAAGTTCAATATCCATCCTCAATAATTTGTTATTTAACTCTTCTTTTTGCATACGTTTTTGTCCCTAGGTCTATGGTATCTAAGAGAAAATAGAATGCAGGGGTTCTGTCCCTAGGTCTAGGTCTATGGTATCTAAGGAAAACTATATTTACATACTTGTATAAAATATTTATACTACCAGTTTATATAAATACTCAATTTAACGGATAATATGTAATTTACGCGATAACATATTATTTAACATGTTTAAAAAAAAATTATCGAATGCTTTTAATCACTGATGAACAGTGTTATCAAATTCATGAAAATATATATATCGGTTTGAGTTTATAAAACAGTGGTTAGGCTTTAGATTTTATAAAAAAACAAAAATGTATTTTTATTTGTGTTTATAAAATAGTGGTTGGGGTTTAGATTTTGTAATAAAACGACATTATATTTTGGTTTGGGTTGACAAAATAGTTGTAAGGGTTTAGTTTTTGTAAATTAAACGAAATTATATTTTGGTTTGGGTTGACAAAATAGTGGTTAGGGTTTAGATTTTATATTAAAATCAAATTATATTTCAGTTTGGGTTGACAAAATAGTGATTAGGGTTTAGATTTTGTAATTAAACAAAATTATATTTTGCTCTGGGTTGATAAAATAGTGGCTAGGGTTTAGAGTTTATAATTAGTCGAAATTATATTTTGGTTTGGGTTGATAAAATAGTGGTTAGGGTTAGATTTTGTAATTAAACGAAATTATATTTTGCTTTGGGTTGATAAAATAGTGGTTAGGGTTTAGAGTTTATAATTAGTCGAAATGATATTTTCGTTTGGGTTGATAAAATAGTGGTTAGGGTTAGATTTTGTAATTAAACGAAATTATATTTTGCTTTGGGTTGATAAAATAGTGGTTAGGGTTTAGAGTTTATAATTAGTCGAAATGATATTTTCGTTTGAGTTGATAAAATAGTGGTTATGTTATTACTAATCAACATATAACCCATTCGTTATCCGATAACATCCACACATGATAATATCCGATAACATCCACACATGATGCTTCGTTATCACCATATTTTTGATAACAACCTAGTCATCTGATAACAATCCGGTAACAATCTATATATGCAATCTAGTTATCCGATAACAATATATATACTGCATTATCATTTCGTTGACATAAATCACTTTTTCCCAAGTTAGTGCAGAGAATTGCACCGAAAATAAACATTAAATGCTCTAAGAACCAAAAAAAGATAATTATTATTATTTTAAATTGATATAAGGACACCTACGTAACTTCTCCCCTCTCTCATTGAAAAAACTAATTTTTAACTTATCAACTCTTTCTTTTTAGTTTTTGGTTTATTTGGGCACTTATTTTTAACAAGCCCAAAATTTATCCAAAATATGTGTGTAAACATATAAATATACACACAAATTACATTTATATATGTATAAATTTTTATATATCTTTCATAAATATCTATTTTATCTAAATATTAACAAAATTAGAATCGACACGTGTGAACATCTTATCTTTATAATTGACACATGTCACGATCTTAATAATGGCTGACCTTGAAAACCAAAGTTTATATAATCAAATTGCATGATCATTCATCGGCGACATTTATACAAGTATGAATATGTTACACATTCTTTTTTTTTTCTTTTTTTTTTACACATTCTACTTTTGGTATTAAGCATCAATTTCAAAATTTTCTCAATTTCCTTTTTTCTTAATATCTACGTAATTAAGTAATTATACTCATGGATACATGTATAACTACAGTCTACAGTATAACGTATAAACCAGTGAAAACATGCAATTTCGTTATACTGAAGATATATTTTTCTTTTTGTATATATTTTTCTTTATATGTCAGGTCTAATAACAATTTATTTTATTTTATATTGCTTTTTTGGATAAAAATTCTAAAATAAATAAATAATAAAGTAAAAATCTCATAAAATCACCAATCATTAATAATAAGTTAAACATCCTAAAAAAACACAAAAAAAAATATATGATCCTGGCTTAATGGTTGAGTGTTTGCTAATAGTACGCAAAAGTCATGAGTTCGACCAATTGTAAACACCGTTAGTAGTTTTTAATTTTAATGAAACGACGTAATTTTGAAAAATAACAAACCAACGTCTTTTTCGTTAAAAAAGAAACTCTAACAGAAACTTAACCGTATTAACGACATGTCCGAATAGTCAAATCCATGAAACTTCACCATTTTATCTGAAAGTCAAATTTTTCTTTGCTCCAAATTAAAAAATTCGTGTTCTTCTCAACATATTTCCCAAATCTAAATGCCACCAAATTTTGTTAAATACAATATTGTAATTTTATTCATTTTATTTTTATATTTTGTTTGTTTTTATGCTCCCCGGACGTCGTTTCTCAGGTGTTAGGGTTTGTTTTTATTTTACCTTTCCCGTCAAAAACGACGTCGTTGGAGTTTCAATGTCTTCTTCTTCTTCCTCTCAAACGAAGCACAAGCTCCGAGTTTAGTTTTCAATCCTCCGGTCGAATCTGAACAAAGCAGCTTCTCAATTTTCCCAAATTGTTGTAACCCTTCTTCCAATTTCACGACTTTGATTCTTCCAGGTTCGTCGCAACACTCACGTAAGCTGCTCCTTCCCTTATGTCTTTGCTTTCTCCTCTTTCTGGGTTTCTCTGTATCACAATCGGAGAGTGATGATAGATGCAGAGTCCTCCTTCTCTATATGTAGTCGATGTTGGAAAAATTAAGTCTTTTAAAGATTTACAAACACTAATGGTACTTTTTGTTTGATGCAGTGTTGTAGACTTGTGAAGATGAGAATGTGAAATTGGAACTTATTTAGGAAGTGCTTAGTTAGTGAGTGAGACTATGGATATTCATTTGGTTGAAGAGGGTTTGTCAATGGGGAATCATGGGATGGGAGATGATGTAGATGCTGAACCTAGTGATTGTAGTGGAACGAATAACATCGAGAATTCGTTGGGAGTTCAAGATGAGATTGGTATTGCAGAGCCATGTGTTGGTATGGAGTTTAGTTCAGAGAAAGAAGCTAAATCTTTCTATGACGAGTATTCGAGGCAGCTTGGTTTTACTTCCAAGTCACTTCCGAGAACTGATGGGTCTGTTAGTGTTCGGGAGTTCGTATGTAGTAGCAAAAGGTCTAAGAGAAGGCTTGCGGAGAGCTGTGATGCAATGGTTAGGATAGAAATGAGAGGTCAGGAGAAATGGGTTGTGACGAAGTTTGTTAAAGAGCATACTCATGGATTGGCTAGTCCTAATACGCTTCATTGTCTTCGGCCTCGTAGGCATTTTGCTAATTCGGAAAAATCTAGTTATCAAGAAGGGGTAAATGTGCCTAGTGGTATGATGTATGTTTCTATGGATGGAAATCGCGTTCCCTTAGAATCTAATAGCAGAAGTTCTAGAAGTGCGTCTAAGGATTCAAATAGAGGCGTAGGAACAGTAAATTATGGATCTATGGCTACAAACACAAAGAGAACAATTGGACGGGATGCACATAATCTGTTGGAGTATTTTAAGAGGATGCAGGCAGAGAATCCTGGCTTTTTCTATGCAATTCAGCTTGATGAAGATAATCAGATGACAAATGTATTTTGGGCTGATTCAAGATCTAGGTTTGCTTATTCTCATTTTGGTGACACAGTCACCTTAGATACAAGATACAGGTGCAATCAGTTTCGGGTTCCTTTTGCTCCGTTTACTGGGGTAAATCATCATGGTCAGACTATCATATTTGGCTGTGCACTGATTTTGGACGAGTCTGATACTTCATTTATCTGGCTATTTAAGACTTTTCTAACAGCAATGAGAGAACAACCCCCCGTCTCTTTGGTAACTGATCAAGATAGAGCCATACAGATTGCTGTTGCTCAGGTATTTCCAGGTGCTCGTCACTGTATAAATAAGTGGGATGTGCTAAGAGAAGGTCAGGAAAAGCTGGCTCATGTGTGTCTTGCGTATCCCAGTTTTCAGGTGGAGCTATATAATTGTATCAATTTCACTGAAACGATTGAGGAGTTTGAATCGTCCTGGACTTCCATCATTGAAAAGTATGACCTAGGAAGACATGAATGGCTTAATTCTTTATATAATGCTCGAGCTCAGTGGGTACCTGTTTATTTCCGGGATTCTTTTTTTGCTGCAGTATTTCCTAGCCAAGGTTATTCGGGTTCCTTTTTTGATGGATATGTGAATCAGCAGACAACCCTTCCGATGTTCTTTAGGCTGTACGAAAGGGCTATGGAGAGCTGGTTTGAGCTGGAGGGTGAAGCAGATCTTGACACTGTCAACACTCCTCCAGTCTTGAAGACGCCATCACCCATGGAGAATCAGGCTGCAAATCTTTTCACAAGGAAGATTTTTGAAAAGTTCCAGGAAGAGTTGGTTGAAACATTTGCTCACACTGCAAATAGAATAGAAGATGATGGTACTACCAGCACATTTAGGGTTGCAAAATTTGAAAATGACAACAAAGCTTATATAGTAACGTTTTGCTACCCTGAAATGAGAGCAAACTGTAGCTGTCAAATGTTTGAGCACTGTGGAATACTCTGCCGACATGTTTTGACAGTGTTTACTGTAACAAATATACTTACTTTGCCACCACACTATATTTTGAGACGGTGGACAAGAAATGCCAAGAGCATGGTAGAGTTGGATGAGCATATCAATGAGAATGGGCATGATAGCATGATACACCGCTATAATCATTTATGTCGTGAGGCCATCAAGTACGCTGAGGAAGGGGCAGTTACAGCTGAAGCTTATAATGTTGCTTTAGGGGCACTTAGAGAAGGTGGGAAGAAGGTTTCAGTTGTCAGAAAAAATATAGCTAGAGCTGTACCTCCTAGCGCACATGGTGGTGGTAACAAGACCTCGCTATCAGCTGCTGACACAACCCCTTTGTTGTGGCCGCGCCAGGATGAAATGATACGCAGATTTAACCTTAACGATGGTGGGGCCAGAGCTCAATCTGTTGCTGATCTGAATCTACCGCGTATGGCACCAGTGTCGCTTCACCGAGACGATGGTGCTCCTGAGAATATGGTACCCAGAGTGAACCTTTCACAGACTTACTTTCAGCTTATTGGTGTTGGGTGGTAATTTGACTTGCTTTGTCTTACAGGTAGCTCTTCCTTGTCTTAAGTCAATGACTTGGGTGATGGAGAGTAAAAATACAATGCCGGGTGGTAGAGTTGCTGTTATCAATTTAAAGGTGTGCATTTCATAAACCAGTTACTTTTTTCTGTATAGTGTTTGCTGTAAATTTTGCTGAAAGTTGGTCTGATGGGATGATTCATCTAAAAGAGATTAGAATAGATATTTCTAAGCATACTGATGCCGAAAATTTGAACAATTGACAATAACCTTTGTGGCAAAATGTTGCTGCTTCCTGCAAAAATGTAGTTGACCGGTTTAGTGAGGATTCTTTTTCATGATGTTTTCAGTTGCACGATTACAGAAAGTTTCCTTCAGCGGATATGGAGGTCAAATTTCAGCTTTCTAGCGTCACACTTGAACCCATGCTAAGGTCCATGGCTTACATTAGCGAGCAACTCTCGTCTCCAGCCAATAGAGTAGCTGTCATCAATTTGAAGGTATGTTTTTTACACGCTAGGCTTGTAGCTTCTCATGTAGTCTCTTTTTGACGAGAAAAAAGTCTTTATGATTTATTGATTGTCTTTGGTTTGTTCTGACATAGATGCCAGATACCATCAGTGCAGGAAAATTCTGTGTTGTTTGACTTGTTTGTCTCCACATTAGTTGCAGAATATGGATTTTCTTTCATTGCTGCTGTACTTTTTGCATTATTCAGACCAGCGTCACTACTTGAATACTGAAATTTCAATTCTGCCTATGTACCAAAGGTTCTTTTGAAACCCACTTGGATTTAGTCTGAAAATAATTGGAGAAGTTTGTTTCACCACTTCATAGGAATCATTTCCATGAGAGGAACTAAATAAGCTGCAGTACCGTCTTCTTCCATGATGCATTATTTTATAGGAGAACCACTTATAAAATAGCAGAAAGATTTGCTCATTTTACATGTGGCTCTCTCTGGTCTTTACCGCGGTCAATGTCTTACTCCATATTAGTGACTCTTAATTGAAACTACAAAGTGTTAACTGTGTGAAAACATTATGTTGTCCTTACCCCAGCTTCAAGATACTGAGACAACAACAGGAGAATCAGAGGTCAAATTTCAAGTGTCCCGTGATACGCTAGGTGCCATGTTGAGATCAATGGCCTATATCCGTGAGCAGCTTTCTATCGTTGTAGGCGCTCTCCCTTTCAATTCTTTTTTTCTTTTCCTCTATATAGTTTCTGAATTATATTAGTTGGTCTGCTATAACTGTTCTTGAACTAGTACCTGGTTTGTGTACCGCCTTATTAATTATCTAAATGGTATCTTGCATTTGCAGGGAGAGTTACAGACAGAACCTCAAGCAAAGAAGCAACGCAAGTAATGTCCACAGAGCAACCACCAGATAAGAAAAAACTTCAGGAACATGCTTGTTAATCTCATTAGGGCTCGTCTGTATTATCTATGTGATTGATGTTAGAAATATGATACAATGTCTCATGTGTAATATATGTATAAGTGTCGTGTCCCTCTCTTAGCAAGTGTGTAGAAGTTCGCATTGAGCCATGCCTTGAAGTGTATATATCCCTTTTTATACATTGAACTCGTGATTCCAGCCATGCTTGAGCAGTTACGCAATAAACCAGCTTTGAAGAAAGCATAGACTACGTTTGACAAACAATATAGATGAAACGCACTGATTACTGAATACAAGAAATTCTCATGCACATTCATTTATGTGATCGTCCAAACAGAGTTAGTAAGCACATGAAAAGCAATAAGGAAATATATGGGGTGCGTGTTTTTTACGCTTTAGTGAGGTGAAAATTGGGAGGAACAAAAATAAATACATCACAATAGGATTCATGTAAATGCCACAATCTGCTATTACTGATTTCATTTAACCGAATGGGTAAAACTTAGCATCGGCTCTAGCTAGCTCTCCCTATCTAGCACTCTCTTGTCTACAAGCTCCTGTAATCGATAACAGTCACCTCTTCCTCTGGAGCATCTAGGTCTTGGTAGCTGCACCATTTTTTTCATTAATTTGTTTATTAAGAGACAACGCACTCTTGTTCTTATGATTGAATCATGTTTTGCTGTAAAGATGAAAGTATAGAGTGAGCCGCGTTACCTGCGTAGCCGTCTAGGGTCCTGTCGGAAGGCCGGAGATAAGAGAAAAGGAGCTGGTCCACCTCTGCCGCTACCTTCAAAAGGAGGGTTTGGTCCACTTGGGTCCCTGAACATCTGCATTGCAACTTCAGGTGGTGCTGGTACAAACGGTCCCAGTGGCCTGCCCATATCATCATTTAGCGCAGTTAGAATCACTGAATAGATACAGTAACCATTTTACACTGGAAACAAGATCATGGTGGAGTGAATAATCTTTAACTTACCCGGCACCGGGAACAGGCATCAGCATTGGTGGTGGGTTTATATCCGATAAGAAGGGAGGAACATGAACACCCCCTTGTCCACCAAATGCATCGTACCCAACTTCCCCAGGATTTCCACCATCAGGACCATCACCTTCACCTCTCTGTCGATCATCGGACCGATCATTTCTGTCATTTCCATTGGCACGTCCATCACGCTCTCTACGTCCACCTCGGTCATCCCTCAGTCTGTTCTCCATACCTGGTTTACGTCTCATAGGTCTATCTCTCTGTCAAAATTTTATTTTACCCCCGTAAGTAAACCTCAAAACAAAGCTAAACCAGTAAAAACCCAAAGATACAGACTACTAAACATTCCATTAGCAATAGAAACGGATCATGTACCGGACCAGATTGCTGGGTAGCTGGTTGTCCTCCTGGTGCATTAGGATCACTGCACATAGCACATAAAAAAATTTCACTACGAACCTGACAGAAACGACAGTAGAGGAAATCAAACAAAAAAATCTTACATACTTCATATAGTTCTGAAAATACAGTTCTTCCCGAACTTTTGTAGTCAGCTCAGTAACAAGCTCAGTGTGTTTCAGCTTGAGATGTTTGTACACAAATTCAGCAGCATGAAACAGCTTCGTGCAGCCCTTGGCTCCACAACCATATTTCCAACCATACTTCTCATCTCTAATCTTTCGGACATGTGGATCTAAAGCTTCAGTAGCAGCAGCATCTATCTTCTCTTTCGCTGCCATCACTTCCAAGGGATCTTGACCTTTCAACCTCTCCTGCCAATGTGAGTCAAATTTACTCTCACTCTCATCTCCTTTTGCATCAGAACCTTTACCTTCAGCTCTCACATGCCGCAAACCCTTAGCTTCATTTGTTTCAACCAGTCCGTAATAGTCCACACCATGAACACGCCAGAGATATGTGACAAGTGTGTCAAGCAATTCAACACCCTCAAGGCCTTTCACAGACGTCAACCCCCTAATGATTATAACTGGACCGGTCGAACCACTGTGTAATTTATCTCTACCTGATTTTTCAGTTTCTGAACCTGATAAAAGGTTTTCCTCAATTCGTTTCTCAGAGTCTAGCTTACGCACAAGTGCTTGCGCTTGTTCAATGTCAGTTAGGATTCTCTTTGGATCAGAAGTGAAACTTGGTGCTTTCGGTGCAGCTGAAAAGTCAGCCTCGTTAGCCCTATCATGTCTTTTTCTCTTACCACCAGCTGCTTCATCATCGGAATTTTGCTCAGTGGCCTGGCCAGATTTATTCAATGCTGTCACTGCAGGACCTCTGGAACGGATCAAGGGAAACTGAGCTTTAGAGATGACAGAATGGTGATCAGGATCATAAATGTGGTGTACATGCAAAGGAATTTAGCTTACAAATCCAGTGCCCCGCCCTGCAAATCAAGTAAGAAATCCTTCGCTACCTTCCGTGCAAGGTCATTCCTCCTGAAAAGAAAAACCACAAATGTATATAATACATATTTTTCAATGTATACTATTATTAAAACACCTTCCAGGCACTAAAAACGAAGTGAACTGCTGCAAATGGCTCTTGAACTAACCTTTCTATGACAGAGAGTAAGTTGGTTGGATGATACTTATTTTTCAACCTGGACGTGTAACATAGATACACATGTTAATAGTTTAGCTTGCAAAATATACCCGAAGAATGTAATAGATTGAAATTGATAGTGGAAATCACCATTCTTCCTCTTTGTGGGTGTTAAAAAAGGCACGCTTTTGTGTTGTGATATACTCTGACTTGTATTCTTGATATCTGCATCAGGAATAAAGCTTTACACCTGCAGCTTTACAATACAACTGTTTAACCAACAAGAACAAGTTGCAGATATAACAACACCTGCGTTCAGCTTCAGATGGCAATATATCATCTTCCAACTCCTGGATAAATTGCTTGTATGACATCAAGCCATCCCTGGATAAACGAAATACAACGGTATGTATTGTTAAATGCAACAACAAGGGAGTCTACAAACAGCAGTAGTTGTGAGCCATTATCTTAAACATTAAAAAGATCAGATTTTAACAATTGGGACCAAAAATAATGGCGTTATCTAGTATTGGATAGACTCAACATCAGTACATCACATTGTTGAGAAATTATTTTAATTAATTGTGTCTGATCAATAGTGTCTCTCAAACAATTACTCTAACTTTCCAGGAGCTATAAGAAAGCAAGCATGTATGTCTCATCGAAGAAAGAACATTCTAAAAGGGTCAAAGAACCTTTGAGTATTTCCACTGTTGGAAGCATCACCATAACCTCCACGTCCTCCCTCCCAGTCTGCCAAAAGAAATACACATTAAAAAGGTAGATAACAATATCTCTCTCTTAAAACAGATTGCTTGTTTACAAATAGAATTGTGAATAAGTTAACTCAAACTGTATCCAATCCACAGCATATAGAGAGAAAGATATGAAGCTATGACTATGAACTGTGCTAGTCAAATGAACCAGAAATCTTCAAAAGAACTACTAATGACAGTCATCTTAAACAAGTCTCAGAAGTGCAAAAGTGGTAAAACAGGTTCCCTTAAAAATATCTAAGGAAGAGATGTCTCACCCTGAAAACGACCCATAAAGCGGCCATGAGGCCTTTCATCGCCATAGTTAGGCCTCCCACCCATTTCACGGTCATATCCTCCACCATAGTCATATCCAAATCTAACATGCAAAGGAAGAATTGAGTAAACATTAGGATACAACAATCAGTGATACAAGAGGATAATGAACTATAAGTGATGCACTTTTCTATTCTCAGCTAAGCAACATTACAACTTATATTATCCTTGTAGCAAAACACAGTTCCCATATGACTTTGAATTATAGTTCAATCGGTAACAAATTAACTTCGATGCAATTCCAAATGAAGTGTGAGCAATGTGTCACAGCAAAGAAGATCCAGGGATAAGAGATAAAGATTACCTTCTATCGGGAGGGCCATAGCCACCACGAGGACTGCCACGGCGAGCATCATAGCCATTATCATCCCTCCGATAACGCTTATGAGGAGGAGAGCGGCGCATGGGAGGAGAGTGCCGTCTATCTCTGTACGGTGGCGGAGGACTCATGCTAGGTCGTCTCTTGTAATCCCTACGAGGCGGTGGGAGAGGCGAACGGTCACGGTCACGGCGATTAGGCGGACGTTCGAGGTCTTTGTCGTCACGACGCTCTCGTGAATCTCTCTCCCGGCGTTGTGGAGGCTGCTGCTGTTCATGTTCCTGCTCTTGTTGCGGCAGAGAGGAAGAAGGCGGTGGTGGAGGTGGTGAGGAAGAGGTCGATTTCTCAGGGAGGCGGTTATCGACGGAATCAGACGGAGGAAGAGTCACATCGGCCATTACGATCGGAACCCTAAATCGGAGAATCTACGATTCACTCAAAGCTTCTCTCTCTCTTCCTTTACGAGGTCTGCTGCTGTTACAGTGTTATTCAATTTGGCCTTACTCAAAGGCCCATCTTCGTCTTCATGAAAATTAAGGGTTTTTACTTTTTTAAATTAATTTACCAATATTTTCTCACCGGGCCGGCCGGTTCGACCGGTTAATCCATGACATGAACATTTGTAAGTTTAATTCTACTAACCGATAATCTAAAAACCAATAACACTCGCCATTAACTCGTAACCTGGTGAATTGGTTTAACCGGCTAGGTTACAGTTTACTGAAAATTATTTGAATTTTGGGACTAAAGTACTGTATAGAGTTTTAGTTATTTTTGGAAGATATAATTTTTTATTTTTATTAAACGACACACAATCTCGATTAGAATTAGTTGTTGTGAATTCATGTTCTTTTGGTTTTATTTAGATTTCTTTTAATTTACTTTATATTATTGTTAATTTTTATATTTTATTAAATTTGATATGATTATTTATATATGTATAAAACTGTATAATCTAAATAAATTCAATGATAAATTTTAATTGATTTCTTGATTTAATTTTTGTTACACCCTTGTTATTCTTCCAATTGTTTTTGCAAATTTTATCAACCATTTCGAAGAAAGTTCTTCAAACAGTTCCACAAATTCAGCCAATAAGAATTTAAATGGCTACAGTAGTTGAGGCAGACAAATCTGTTTGTAAACTGGACCATTTATATCTACTATAAATTATAATTCATAGTAATACGAGAGAATTATGTATAGAAGACATATTATGTAAACCAACTACATAACATTTTTACATAGAAATAAATTTAGTTCAAGAAAATTTCTTATTAGTCGTAACTCAACATTATTAAGAACCTTAGGGGAAAAAATGGTTTAGGGCTTTTTACTAGAACTTATGTTTTGGATTTTTCATCAAATATATACTAAATTTTTTAAATATTTTGGACTTTAATTTATATCCCAAAATAAATTGGGGGCCTTATTTTAAATATTCTTTTTTTTAAAAGACATTTTTGTAAGATTTTCTTAAACAAATGTTGATGAACCTTAGGTCTAAATGTGTTTACTTTATTCATTTGGGCTAACCTTGTGTTTAGACTTGATTACTATTCATCCAAAATTAGAGTGATCTAGTTTACTAAAAGCACTTTCATCGGAAACTCTAGTTTAGAAATACATACTTAAACTAATATTAAAAAGATGAAAATATAGAAAATAAATCGATAAAAAAATTAAGAAACGGTTCTTCAAAAACCTTTTAGTCTCTAGTTTATATATTCTCATAACATGCGTCATCATATAATTAATTAATATTATGGGAATAGAATATTTGTATTTCTCACGTGTATAAGAAGACCAATCGCCTAACATATAGATGGGCAAACTATGCATCTACTCTATCTTTTGATTTTCATCGGTTTGAGGTGGATTCTAGTAATGTTGTTTTACTTTTGACGGAGGATACTCGTGGAACTGTTTTCACGCCATGCTTGTATTTGTTTTATGATTAAGTTTTTGAAGGGGGTTTTTTTCTCTCTTTCCATAACAAGAAAAATAAAAACATAACTAATTAATAATTTTCAATAAAATAAATTTAAAATAAATAATAATAATAATAATATATTGGAAACTTTGAACGTCTCTTACCGATGAAGATGTTTTAATGCTATAGTCCACTTTATCCATATACAAAATATGTAATTCAAAACATAAATGTCAAATAGACTTTTTTTATTTTAAGAAACAAAAAACTATTTCTATTCCCCAAATGTGAGTTTTAAAAATAATCTAATGGATTCTCTTTCTCTTATACCATTTTATATATTAATAAAATGTGAGTTGACATTATAACAAAACTGTTTTATAAAGTCATTGACTAAAAACCATAGATTAAGGATGTTAGTTACTTGGTTATATTAAACTAATTAGCAAAAAAAAAAACACAAAGACATGTTAAAGAAAAGTGTAAGAAAAAGTGACCAAGAGAGAATAACAAGGGTAAGAAGAAAAAAGTTACCGTTTTTGTACTCATCCGTCAAAGTCGATCTTTACAAGCAAGCAAATGCTTTATTGCATGTTGTTGTATTTTGTTGTTAGTCAGTCACACACACACACACAAACGCCTTTTTCTCCTCCCGCATAAGATTCCTCATCTCTCTCTCTCTGCCCATCTGATTCGCTGCTGACTCACACACCTCTCTCTCTCTTCACCTCCTGTAGCAAGAAGCAGAGACGTTTCGTTTTGTTTTTTGTTTGATCCTCTCCTCTCCTCTCGCGTGACTCCAAAGCTCCTATCTTTGATTCACCGACTCTTAGGTATCGTTGTTTCTTCATCTGGGTTTGTTCTGTTTGTGTGAGGAAGCTACTAGATTGGGGTTTTTTTTAGGTTTTGTTATACTGTAGTGGTTCAATTTCAATTGGGTTTCTTTACCTTTCTATAAAAATCTCTCCTTTATTAGTGGGTTTGTCAAATTACTTCACTTTTCAAGTTTTGATTTTGGATTACTCTGAGAAAAAAATCCTTTTTTTGGTTTAATTAGTTTGGTATTTGTCTATGGTATGACTTTGTGTATGTTTCTTGCTCGCCCTAGTTTTGGATTAGCATAAAAGTTGCCTTTTTGTGTCTGATTCTGGTTGTTTCTCACAAAACTGCAACTTGGTTTTGTGAAAGTTTTACTCTTTTGGATAACGGGTTTGCTTGAGGAAATTGTAACATTGGAATAGGTTTACTAGGTTAAGGGAAGTGGTCAGATTGCGTTTTGCTTTTAAAGTGGAAATTTTGTTCTGTATTTGATGCTTTTAAGTTGTTTTTTTGTTTGGTATGTATGATGAAGCTGAGAACTTTTTGATTGTGTTTGTGTTGGGAGTAACATAAGCTTGTTCCTTTTGTTTTCTTAGTATTCATCTGTTAGTGGTGTTTCTTCTCTGTGTTCATTTGTATTCATCTGTTAGTGGTGTTTTTTTTGGTAGTCCTCTTTCACTAAATCTAGTCCACTTGATAACTTTTCAAGTTCTTATGCTCTATGAAGCGGTTTTGTGTTTGTTGTGGTAGTTTGTGTTAGAGTTCTCAGTTCAAGATCACTAAAACAATATAACCCAGAACAGGATAACTAGAAAAGAACACGAAAACATAGAATACATTTTCCTTGGTATGAGCTAATAAATTCTCAAAAATCCTATTTCCTAGTATGGATCTCACAAATAGGTCATCCTTCCTACCTATAAGAAACTCCAAAATCACATAATAGAAAAATTCCAAATGGTCATTCCTCAGAGTTTGGAAGTTTTCTTTTTTAGATTTGAAACTATTCAAGTATTTCTGTCAATTTTATGTTATTTCTTGGTCTAATTGGTGTAAGATTACATTTCTGCATGTTGTAAATCTAATTCTGTAACTCTTTTTTTGCATGTAAGATTGGACAATGGGTGCATCAACATCCAGAATAGATGAAGATAAAGCCTTACAGTTATGTCGGGAACGAAAAAAATTTGTCCAACAAGCACTCGATGGAAGATGTTTGTTAGCTGCTGCTCACGTTTCATACGTTCAGTCTCTTAAGAGTACCGGAACTGCCCTCAGAAAATTTGCTGAGACTGAAGTTCCAGTTGAGTCTTCCTTGTTTACGTCCACTAGTGCAACACCAGAACAACCTCTTGCCTTAATCGAGAAATCAGTTTCTCATCCGTCATACTCTCCTCCACCTGCTTCACATTCGCATTCCCATCATGACACGTATTCACCTCCTTCGTCTCCTCCTAGTAACAGTCCGTTCCAGGTCAATCATATGAAATTCAGAGGGTTTTCTTCAAAAAAGGTGGAAGAGAAACCTCCGGTTTCTATTGTTGCCACTGTAACCTCATCTAGTCTTCCACAAAGCAGGTCTATGGAAAAGCTGGAATCAACCTCATTCGAAGAACCTTCGTCCATGCCACCTGAAGCACCTTGGGATTATTTTGGTCTTTCTCATCCAATTGACAACCAGCTTTCTTCGTCTCATGCTGGGAATGGTCATGTGTCAAGATCCGTGAAGGGAGAGGATGAAACTCCAGAGGTGGAGGATGATGGTGAGAATTTTTCTTTTCAAGAAAGGGAAGCGTCCAGAGATTCGGACGATGATGAGTTTGATGAACCAACAAGTGATACACTAGTAAGAAGTTTTGAAAACTTCAATAGAGTGCGCCGCGATCACAGTGCTTTGCCTCAAAGAGAGGGAGTTGAAAGCGAGTTCTCGGACGCTGAGAAAAGTAAAACTCCTGAGTTATCACCACCAGTCACGCCTTTAACAGCCACTCCAGTGAACAAAACACCACACAAGGGAGATCACACCGAGAACAAGCTTCCTCCCAGGGACTTCTTGTCAAGCATGAAAGAGATAGAGTTGCTTTTCGTTAAAGCTTCAGAGACTGGTAAAGAGGTTCCTAGAATGCTTGAAGCCAATAAATTGCATTTCCGTCCAATAGTTCCATCAAATAAGGGTAATAATTTTCATCTCTTGAAGACTTACGTGTATATATATGCATCCTCAAATTCCACCTTAGTTAATCTAATGTATCTCTGCATCTAGATTGCTTTGTGATTTATATTTGAAAAAAAATCACATATTCTTTTGGCAGGTGGCTCCGGTGCCTCATCACTGTTCAAAACCTGTCTCTCTTGTGGGGAAGATCCCCAAGATGTACCAGAAGGTAATTAAACTTCTTTACATTTTAGGTCAACTGTTGCAAATTATATGGATTGTTTACATGCAAAGTTTTTGTGCAGAGCCTGCTCAGAACTCGGTGAAATACTTGACCTGGCATAGGACTGACTCTTCACGATCCTCATCTTCTCGGAATCCTCTTGGAGGAATGAATTCTGATGATGTGGAAGAGCTCAATAGCAATCTCTTTGAAAACATTTGCATGATTGCTGGAAGCCATGCCTCAACGCTAGACAGACTGTATGCATGGGAGCGGAAGCTCTATGATGAAGTTAAGGTACTTTTATAGGGCCTTTAAATAGATTTTATAAAATCAATATTTTGCAGTTGATTTATTTTCTTCACTTTTATCGGTTTCAGGGGAGTCAGACTGTGCGAAGAGAGTATGACGAGAAGTGCAGAATTTTGAGAGAACTTGAATCAGAAGGCAAAGGCTCACAAAGAATAGACAAGACACGTGCAGTTGTGAAAGACCTTTACTCCAGAATCAGAGTGGCGATTCATAGGATCGACTCCATATCACGACGGATTGAAGAACTCCGTGACAAAGAGCTCCAGCCTCAACTTGAGGAACTTATTGAAGGGTATGTGTTAAGCCACTGTCTTCGGTATACTCAATTCTTTTGATTTCATTTGACCTGAACCATTATATTTATTATTTCGTGGATGTGATTAGATTGAGTCGTATGTGGGAAGTGATGTTCGAATGCCACAAGGCTCAGTTTCAGTTAATCAAAGCGTGTTACAGAGGCGGAAACATTAAACTCAACATGCAGTCTGAGTTGCACAGACAAGTAATATCTCACCTTGAAGATGAAATCCGCGTGTTGGCCTCAAGCTTCACTAAGTGGATCACAGGCCAGAAATCGTATATTAAAGCGATAAACGAGTGGCTGGTGAAATGTGTCGCCTTAACACAACCATCCTCTAAACGAAAAAGGCGTGCACCACCTCCGCCACTGAGAAACTATGGGCCTCCCATTTATGCAACATGTGGAATCTGGCTAGAAAAACTCGAAGAATTACCAACCAAAGAGGTTTCAAGCTCCATCAAAGCACTTGCATCTGATGTCGCCAGGTTCTTGCCACGACAGGAAAAGAATCGCACCAAGAAACATCGGTCGGGTGAGAACAAAAACGATCTGACAGCTCACATGTTGCAAGATGAGACTGTGGAGGATTGTGGTCCGGGATTTGATCGGTTTAGGACAAGCTTGGAAGGGTTTGTTGGACAACTCAACCAGTTTTCAGAATCATCAGTGAAAATGTATGAGGAACTTAAGAAAGGAATCCAAGGAGCCAAGAACAACTACGAGCAGTTAAAGGCTTATACACAAGGAAAATGATTTTTTTGGTTTCTTGGAAAATGAAATTTTGTCAGGTTACAAAATTTTGGAGGAAAGGTTTGGCATTTGTAAATGCAAAAGGGATAATATAAGAACATTTCTTCAAGCATGAAATATTGATAAGATGATTGTGATAGTGTTTTTCGTTTGTCCAATCACTAAACATATAATAAATCTAGTCAATATCATAGATTGAATCTTCAATATCTTTCTTATGGTCTTAATGTGTTCTGCAGCAATGCTTTTTATTAGGAACTAGATTTTAACCCGCGGGCGGGACGATATTCCTAAAATGTAATTTTTTTTATTAATTTTGTTTGGTATATAAGAGTGTACAATTATATTTTGATTGTTAATTCTATGATTTAACCCCTAAAATATTATATGATAATTTATTCTTTATATAATCGTAATTTGATCAAAGTAATTAAATAAGTATAATATTTAAAATAATGAAATGATATTGACATAATATTCGTTTACATAGTATAATTTCATATTAAAATATTTTGTGAGTTATACTATAGTAGACCACCCGTAAAAATATCTATAATCATAATTATATAAATTATAATCCGTTCCATCATATAACCCGTGCTATACAATTATCAATAATACTTTAGTACATCTATTTTTGTATCGTTTGAGTAATATACATCCGTTTCTAAAAATTCAAATTATAACATATGCAAAAAAATTATATTTTTATTATACATATGTTTATGTAATAATATAAATTTAAAAACAAATAAAATCATATAAAAATGTTGGAGAGATATTTGATTTATTAGGGAGAGATTTTAGGAAATTTATTAAATGTAATAAATATTGATTTCTAGTTTTGCAATTTTATTATGATTTAATTATAAAATTTATCTTAAACTTTTTCTATTTAATCAAATGGTAAGGAGCTAATTATGAAAATATCACCAAATAAAAGGGTAGAACACAAAAGGTACTTCAAAAATGTTAATATAGATTTGTATTAAGAATCATTTAGGTTAAACTTATAAAAATATTGCAAGTTTATATTATTTACTTTTGATTTGTTTTACTAACGACATTATATTAAAACCAAAGTCTAAATTTATCCCGTCATTTAATTACATTGTCATAGCTTAAACAAAAACAAAAAAAAAATTAAAAATTAACCACCAAAATCACCTAGATCCCTAAACCTTATAAAGATACTAGATTATGTATAAACCTTATAAAGATACTAGATTATGTATCACGTGCACAAAAATTGATTTGAAACTTTTATGCATCCGAATCTTTGAGTATAAATATACTTATTTGTTTTTAAAAATACATAATTATTTGAATATAATATAATTTATACAAGTTATGTGCATTATCTTTCCAGATTTTAGTATAAATATTTCAGACTTCCACCACAGTTTCTCTAATCATTTTCTATAAATTTGCTCGCCATTTTTATTTAACTCTTTTTCATCTTCTATTGACTCATATATTATATATAAGAATGTGAAATTGTTCGTATATATTTCCTCTTTAGCCTTTACAATCTTTCAATACTCATTTTTATATAAGTTGTATGATTTTCTTGTTTAAATAAACGTTAAAAACCTAGAGTGGAGTTTGTTTCGTTAGCCATGTAAACATGTTTTCATTGCAAGGGTATTAACTGCGCTTTCAATATGACATGTTTGAGTTGTCTTTTTCTAAGATACACCTACTTGGAAATGTTTTCATCAAACGGCTTATTTGTATAGTTAAAACAAAATATTTTTCTCCTTTTCTTTTGTACTTGAGAATTCATACATATACTCAATTATGTTGTCACTCTCACCACATGTTGTATTTTATGGGCAAATTTTCACACAATTTCATCTATTGTGTAATTTAAGATATATTTTAAAATTTTGAATCATAACATATACATGAAACAAATATAGTTTTATTGTTTATTAAGCATATGAATAATATGATGAATCAACATTTTAAAGAAATTATATCAAATTCAACAAAAGGTGAAATATAAAATATAATGACTTAAATTTAATTAATATGGTATTATTAGATGTATAATCTTCCTTGATTGGTAGCTTTGGGGTTTTTTTTTAGAAATATATAAACAATTAGTGGTTCCATCCATTCTTGGATTGGATTTCATTTGGTTATGATATTGATTTAAGAGAATTCACAAGTTAACTACAGTTTAGTATAAATATGTTGTTCCTAACAACTATAAACATACCATTTTGAGAAGGAGCACATGGGTTAGTGATTCTCACCTTTCTTGTCTTTTCACTAAATCCGGGTTCGAGTCCGGTTTCTCTAAAAGAGAAGCGTATAATTTATAATAACGTCAAAAAAACATATTCTGATGATAATGCCTGTTTTATAAACTAATCTCTTTTGACTCTTTCCATAGTTAGGAATTCTTCGTGTTATCATCTACTCCTTTTGAAATTTTCTGAACCATACAAAAGAGAAGTTTTCAACTTTACATAAAACTAATATCAAATTTAGAATTTTTCCTCATTTTTAAAAAATATATATCCCGTCCATTCACAAATTCACATCATTATGTTTTCTCCAAAAATATAAAACATACAAAGAAAATAACAAGTCAAATAACCAAAAAAAAAAATCCTAAAAATCCAAAAAAAAAACAAAAAACAAAGAACAACTTCATCATCAGTTCATCACCATCACCAAAGATCAAAGTCATGACTGCATTTTCTCGACACAATCCTCGACGGAGCCGTTAACTTATCAACCGTTAAATCACAGTTAACTTTAACGATCATAGTCCAAGTCTTAACAGAACCAACCTTAATCTTAACAGGAGCTTTAATCTTCAACCTAAACGGCAACGTTTTGTTACTCACCTCTTTACGCATCTCTTTCCTCATACCACTAGTCAACTGTATCTTACTCCCACTTAACCCCAACTTAACCACCGTTACATTCTTCTCCGCCTGATAAAACTCCGGCAAAACACCGTTACATAAATCAACATCTTTGTAATAAACGTCGACGGAACTCCCTTTCCCGTAATAGTAAACCCCGATTTTCCCGTTACCGTTACGCGATCTAACGGTAACGTTAAACCGGGGCGAAATCGGGGAAGTGGAGTTTAAGTTGATCCCAGAGACGGCAAACCCTTCTACATAGTATTTAGGTGCTTCGGGACGGTAGATTAGGTAAAGTACGGCTAATGAGAGTCCTGCGAGGACAATCAAGGCGAAGACGAGGGCGATGAACGAGCAGATGCAGCATCTGCATCTGCTGCGGTTCGGTTTTTTACGGGAGAGGTATTGGAGGCGGTGTGCGTTTTCCGGTGGTGGGATACGGTAGATTTGATCTTTAGGGACTTGGATTACGTATGTTGATGGTGGTGGTGCTGGTTTTCTTGGAAACTCTCCGGAGCTGAAGTTGCCGGAGAATTGTCCGCTTTCCGGTGGTGAATCGGCGGGGTAGACTCTTTCAGCCATTTTGATTTGATGAGAGAGTGACTGAGAAAAAAAAAAAAGATTTGAAAAATTTGAGAGAGATTGAGAAACAGAGAAGAGGAATAAATATGTATACAGAGAAGAGAAGTGTTTAAATGTGAATTAAAGTGAAAAATAATTATGAATGCTTTGAAAAATTAATATAAAAGGTGACGATAACGCGTTATTGAGAAAAAAAAGATTGCACGCGGCAAAATGAAAATCTACTGGTTATTAATATTTTTATTAATGTTTATTTAATATTATTAAATAAATTTGGCAGTAAATCAAGACGTGATTAGTGTTGAATTTGTCTAAAAAAGACAAGAACAAGTATATGTAATAAATTTAATGAATTAGTGATTTTTTTTTTGTATCAGGAGTTAATGAAGTTATTGTATCAAATTATAAAAATGAGGAGTTATTATATAAAATTACAAAAATGAGGGGTTTATAATGTTTTATTTTTGTTTTTATAATGTTTTTATATGAAAGAAGAAAATATTATGTAACTTGGCCATACTAATATGGAATAAAATATAGAATTTTATATGGTTTTGCAGGCTAAATCTATTTTTTTTAATTTAATGTGATTATTAAGATTATTATAATATTTTATAAGGTTTTTAAAACATCTTATGAAATATGAAAAAATGAAAGTATAAATTAGAAGAATATGTTAAATCATCTTTTACGATTTTTGATAACCATAAAATATCATAGCAAAATCTATAATAATTTTCTAAAACATGAGAAAATCAAATAGTTTTATTATTTTAAAACTCTCTGGGTAATTAATTAACCTAAGATAAAAATTGCAGTGAAAAAATACTGGAACATTAGTCATCTCAATTATTGTATTTGACTTAATTATGGTTAATATAAGGTTGAAAAATTTAGTAGTTTATATGGAAAACAATAAATTAATTAGTCCGTTAGAGTAAATTCAAAAAAATAAACTGATTAAATCTTAGATCTACACTTGTTCTTGCATTTCTATGGTTCAAATTTTGTAGATCTACTCTTGAATCATGTTTTTTGTGTTGATTTTAGGTTCTAGAGAAGCAAACGCGGTTTGTGTTGTGTAACCGCGAGAGTCCAACACAAGTGGTGTAAGAGAGTACTTATTCAAATGATTTAACCAAAAAAAAAATTGACCAAAACTACCAAATCATTTATGAAACATTTTCTTTCAACAACATGCATTTAATATCAAAGCAGGGATTTGTGATACTCATCCGCTGTCTTTTCTGGTGCGCTTGTGCCATGGCTTTTTTATTAGGGACTGGATTGTCCGTATCTCGCATGTGTATAGGGAAGCTAACCGTCTTGCGGACGGGTTAGTTAACTATGCGTTTTCTTTGCCTTTAGGTTTTTACTATTTGAATTGTATTCCGCCGAATGTGGCGTCGATTTTAAATGAGGATATTGTTGGTCCACCTCAGCCAAGAAACGTTTATGTATAATTTTATTTTTAATTTTAATAAAACATAGGGAGGGCACTAACTCCCGTCAGTTCACCAAAAAAAAAATTCAGATAATAATTAGTTGGTTATATGTTATATGTCCTATTTCCTAATAATTTTTGTTAACTTTTTTTTTATATTTATTTTTGTTAATTTTTGTGTATCATTTATTTATTTATCGTATATGTACAGTATAAATGAGTAAATTATTTTGCATTTACTCGAACTACCAAATTGTTTTGGTACATTAGTATATGGGATATTTGTTCAGTCTGAGTTTCTAATTTTATCAACTATTAATAAGTCAAGTTTTCTATAAATATCATATATTTATTTTACAACACTAATTACACCATATGGCCAATAATTCTTATTGTGTTGAAATTTACAATGATAACACAAAAATATCAAAATATAGATAAAATGTAGTAAAGGTAATATATACTCACTCTGTTTCATTTTAAGTGATGTTTTAGTTTTAAAAAGTTGTTTTGTTCTAAATGATGTTTTCAACTTTCTATGCAAATATCTATATTAACATTTTTGAAGTACCTTTAGTGTTCTACCCTTTTATTTTGTGATATTTTCATAATTAACCCCTTGCCATTTGATTAAATAGAAAAAGTTTAAGATAAATTTTATAATTAAATCATAATAAAATTGCAAAACTAGAAATCAATATTTATTAAATTTAATAAATTTCCTAAAATCTCTCCCTAACAAATCAAATATTTCTCCAACATTTTTATATGATCTTATTTGTTTTTAAATTTATATTATTACATAAACATATGTATAATAAAAATATATATATATATTTTTTGGCATATGTTGCAATTTTAATTTTTAGATACGGATGTATATTACTCAAACGAACAAAAATAAATGTACTAAAGTATTATTGATAATTGTGTAGCACGGATCATGTGATGGAACAAGTTATAATTTAGATAATTATGATTATAGTTTTTTACGGGTGGTCTACTATAGTATAACTCACAAAATATTTTAATATGAAATTATACTATGTAAAAGAATATTATGTCAATATCATTTTATTATTTTAAATATTATACTTATTTAATTAATTTGATCAAATTACGATTATATAAAAAATAAATTATCATATAATATTATACGGATTAAATCATAGAATTAACAATCAAATATAGTTGTACACTCTTATATACCAAACAAAATTAATAAAAAAAATACATTTTAGGAATATCGTCTCGCGGTGTACCGCGGGTTAGAATCTAGTTTAATGTATTTAATTAATTTTTACCAATCATATTATACACCATATTTTTCGTTGGTTAAATTTATTGTATTTAATAGAATTTTTATGGAAAAGAGAAAAATTATATGTTTTCTTAATTTGTGTGTAACAACCTTAAACATCATTTAAAATAAAACCAAATAAGTATATCAATTTTTTATAATACCAATCAAAAATTCAATAAAAAATTATAATTATCTGAATGAATGGCCTTATATTAAATGAAATGTGTTTTCCTAAGAAATTCAACTTTGAAAATGAAAATTTGATATCCCATATACTATGTATATTGATCTCCAAAATTATATGTTAATCGTATTGAAGTCTAAATTTATTTTTTGGATTTAGTTCTATACTTTAGTTAAACTTGTCTAAGTAAAACACAAGGGACATATAAATTCATCTATTTAAAAAAATATTCAGTAATACCGTTATATATATATATATATATATGTTTAAAATTATAGTTAAATCATACAATTTTTTTTTAACTTCCTAAAGTTTTAAATGTTAGGTTAAGAACCTTTATAGACCAAAATATTGTATACACTTTAATTATGATTCTGGTAGTAATTGTAGTCGTATTAATCAACTAATACCTTAAGATAAACACATTTCATACTAATGTATGTATTGTCAGGAGAATTATGCAAATCCAGATACAAAATATTTTTTTAAACCACAAGATTCATATATGCACATCCACACAAATACATCATTACTTTTTAATAATTCAAGACTGCCATATTGTGGAGTGCACGTTAGGCGGCAATATACACAGCAACATCTTTTATTTATATAGTTTATAATTTAAATTATTTAATTTATACTTCAATTAACTAAGCAAAAAATATTCTATCTTATTTATTAAAAAAATAGTAATACAATATTTTTGATATATTTATAAGTTGAACTCTTAAAATTATTAAACAGCAAAAAAGTTATATGCTTCCAAAAACCTATGATACTGATATATTTTGAAGATATGTATACAATAAATTCAAATGATACCAATCAATTTTCGAAGATTTTATGATTATCATTTAATCAAAGTTCAACCTGATTTTGTGTAATAGAAATGGTCAATACTTCTTTGGTTTCTGATTTACCATTGCTTCGAAAAAAATAAAAATAATAACAGTGGTTCAACCTAATTGTGTGTAAAATAAAATGGCACCAAACCAACTAAAAGAAACAATAAATATAGAATGTTATCTACCTATATACGTACAATGGTTAATCAATCTTATACAACAAACTTTCTCATAAATAAGTTTCTCATATTGAGTAAAAAAAAACTACTTTTTGGGGTTAAATTTTGAAGAACATCACACGCGATTTTGTATGATCGTCGATGAATAAGCACGAATCGATCATTATAACTTATCCTAATTTTCAATTCTTATGAGTTATATGATCTTTCATATAACACATGAATTTTGATAATGTGGACAAAACAAAAATAATTTTTCAACATTTATCATCATATGAGTAGAAGATATTGCACATACCTTGAAAATAAATGAGTTGTGAAGATTTGTCTTCCCTCTCACAAGTCACAATGATGCTGAGGTCTCTCGCAGAGAAAAAAATGAAAGGAGAAGAGACGAATAATGCCGGACTTGACCCTTTCGTTTCTAATACTGTATTCAATAAATATGAATGCATGAATTTTTCAATTAATATATTTGATTGTGTTACCAAAAAAATTATAAAATAATGAGAGTTCATGCTTACCATTTAAGCAGGTTGGTAAGTGCATTTGAGTTGACCAATTCGTAGAACATTAATAAATAAATACTTCAATCCAAAAAAGGTTTACATTGTATGATTAAAGAGGTTCTATGGGATAACTGTATCAATGGGCCTGTGGATTTGGGGCTAAACAATTTGGTAACAGAGCTTATCCCTTACAAATGATTAATTAGTTTTGATTTTGTTTTCTTAGAAATACTATATCTTCAAAGGGTTGAATTTGGAGCACAATGCTTCCCACTAGATTACAACACTATTGGCTAGGCCTGGGCAACCCGGATCCGAAAATCCGATTCGAACTCGAAGCCGAAATCTAGAAATATCCGAACGGGTTCTATATCTCTAAACCCGAAAATCCGTACCCGAACCCGAATTGAACCGAAACGCGAACGGATATCCGAATACAACCATAATATAAATATATAATAATCATAATTTATTATTAATAATTATATATATATATATATTATAATATATATATATATATATTTGTAATAATCTAATATCAAAATGATACAGTTTTTGTATTTTTGGATTGTTTTAAAGTTAAAAAACCTTTTTAAAAAATAAATTTAGGTCAAAAATTATATAGGTGTTGAAACTTTTTAGTAGTTTGGACATATTTGGATATTCAAATTATGAATTTTGAGAATTTCTGGTAATCCGAACCCAAACCCGAAATCTAGAAATATTTGAACGGGTACTATATCTCTAAACCCGAAGACCCGAAAATCCGAAATACCTTACCCAAACCCAAACCCTAGGCCTACTACTGGCAATTTTGCTTATGTGTTCCAATTTCCGGTTACTAGTTGAATGGTATTAAAAAATATATTTTACGAGTAAAATCGTGATATCTTTGAGTACATTTTAATGATCCAGTTCTAGTCTATTTATATTTAATTCAATTATGCACATTAGGAAAAATTCTAATTCCCTATGAAATTTTTGTAAGCCTATTAAAATTCATTGGAGATAAAAATTACAGTTCTAATTTCATATTTTTCAAATTTTAGTTATTATTTTTTCTTTATCAGAAGTTATTGCAACCATTTAACTGAACTATGACTATTATCGGAAAAATATACTTGTTTATACTATGGTCATTTTATTTCATTTTTTTTAGATAGTTATATATATTTACGAATAACAATTGTGTTTCTCTAACATTGAAATATTATAATTTTATGCATTTCTTCAAATTTAAGATAATTACCAAGTTTTAATTTATTTATGTTTCACTAAGATATTGAAGACTTCATTTTAGTTAGTTTGATAAAATGTTTCTTATGAAAAACTTTCATTATTTTAAGATTTTATAAGGTTTTTAAAAGGTTTACACAGTTTTTATAAGTTTTTATATGATTTTTAAAAGGTATTTATAAGGTTCTTATGAAATATATCTATATATAAATTTACACACATGTAGAGATAATTTGTGTCTATAAATATAAGCTTATACATATTTTTTTGTTAAATTTCAATTTTTGTTGTGACTTTTTGATAAAATTAGAAAGAGGGGTATTTTTAAAAAGTGGTATTGGAAAAGGGGTATTTTTAAAATTCCCCCTAAAAATTATATAAACATTTAACAAATTAAGTTTTTTGGAAAAGTACTCAAAGTGTGGGTAAAATTTATATATATTTTTAAATATATGAATTTATTATCACAATAATTTAACACATAAACACAATAAAATAATAATAATAATTTTTCATGATAACCTATTGTTAATAGAAAAAATATTGGTGTTAAAAATATATATATATATATATATATATATATTATTAGTTAGTAAATAAAGATTAAATTAATTAGAGAAGTTAAAAAATGGGTTGCGTGATAGAGCCGTTATCACACAACAGTTAGAAAGCAATCTGATAAATACAGAAACTTCAAAATCATTCTTCATTCTTCCCCAATTTCACATTCGTCACAGAGGAAACAACGCTTACTTCAAAAATCATAACTTTTCTTGAGAGAGAGAGAGAGATAGAGAGATCGTACTAGAAACAGAGACTTCAGGTGGTGGTGGTTCGCCGTCAAAATTCACCGTTTCTTTTCTCCTGTAAGGTAAGTCTTTCGTAAAGCTTTGATTTTTATTTATGGGTTCCCAAATCGATCGTTAATAATTAGGAATCTTTATTGAATTGCTCTTCATTTTAGGGCTCTTCGTTTTTTTAGGATCAAAACATGACGAGTTTCATTATTGAATAAAGAACGAAAGAGAGAGAGAGATAGAGAGAGATCGTACCAGAAACAGAGTCTTCCGGTGATAAAGAACGAGAGAGATGATAGCAGAAGCAGAAACAGAGTCTTCCGGTGGTTATGGAGTTACGTCCGCTGTCAAATCTCAACGTTGCTTCTCCTCTACGGTAAGTCTTTGATTTTGCTTCATGGGTTCTGAAATCGTTCGCCAATAATTAGAACATGATCTTTGTATTAGGGTTCTTTAATAGATGATTTTTATAGGATCAGAACATGAACTTTAGATCTTAGACAAGCTTTGGTTGTGTTGTGAATAAATAACGAGAGAGAGAGAGAGATAGTGGCAGAAACAGAGTTTCCTAGTGGTGGTGTTTCGCCGTCAAATAGTTTTAGGCTCTTCGTTTTAGGGTTCTTTGAAAGATGTTTTTATAGGATCAGAACATGATCTTCAGATCTCTTAAGGCCTAGACAAGCTTTGTTCTGGCTCTCGTGTTGTTTTACAAGCATAAGGTAAGTTATGCATGATCGTCAAGTTCAAGTTCGATACAAAGGAAACAATGATACACACTTACTTCAAAAGCCATAACTTTTCTTTGATTGTGAATACAGAACACGAGAGAGAGAGAGTAGTACCAGAAACAGAGTTTACCTGGTGGTGGTGGTTCTGGAGTTAATCCCCCGTCAAATCTCAACGTTGCTTCTCCTCTACGGTAAGTCTTTCGTAAAGCTTTGGTTTTTTTTTTGATATGGGTTCTGAAATCGATCGTTAATAAATAGGAATCTGATACATTGGCTCTTTGTATTAGGGTTTTTTAAAAGATGTTTTTCATAGGATCAGAACATGATCGTTAGATCTCTTAAGGCATAGACACACTTGATAATAGGTTACGCATGATCGGCTCAATCCATAGCTCTGTTTTGTTGTCAGGTCTTGTGTTTAGACATTCTATACTAAAGATCGAATCTATTTGCATAATCAAACAACTTTGATTTTTCCCAAATCGATCGTCGTATTAGCGTTGGTTGATATGCTCTTTGTATTAGGGTTTTATAGGATCAGAACATAATCTTTAGATCTTAGACAAGCCTTGGTTGTGTTGTATGAATTAATAGTTTGGTTCAATCTTTAGTATTAAGAGGTTACGCATGATAGGGTAAGAGGTTCATAGCTCTGTTTTGTTGTCAGGTCTTGTTTCAGACATTTTAATACTAAAGATTGAATCTTTTTGCACAATCAAAGAACTTAAGTGTCTTGATGATCTTGGTCCATTAATGTGTGAAGCAACAGCTATAGTGTTGCAAAATTGCTTCCACCTTCTCAGAATCACTTCTGTTTTACAAACAATGATCACTTCTGATCTAATGTCTCTGTCTGACTAAACAAGATAGAGCAGAGGAAGGTGGTTTTGTTGGGTTTCTTGGAGAGTGTAGCCTTATAACCCTTTCTCTAGATCTTATCTACTATGCCCTCTCCAGTCTAGCTCCTACATGACTTTCTTCTTAGTTCATAGTTTCTGTTTTGAAACCCTCTCTTCATAAGATCTATAAGGTGTTAAGAAGATAACTTTATAGAATCCAAACATGATTCTTGGATCTGTTAAAGCTTAGACGAGTCTTTGGTGGTTCAATTATGTTTGCGTGTTGTAGGAAATATGGTTTGCTTGCTGTCCGAGACTTTAAAGCTGATCTTGATTTGCTTTGTCCGTAGTTAATATATGTTTTGTTTTGTTAACATGTCTTGTCTTCACTGCATGTTGAGTGAGTTTAAGCCTTCTAGATTTTGCTGTATCTACGCTAAGTCAAATGAGTATCTTTACTTAAGACTTACAAGTTACAACAATGATATATACGTTAATCCTATTGTCTCCAAACTAGTTGGACAATTGTATTTAGATTTACAGTTTCATTTTATACTAAAAGGGATTCATGGAACAAAATGAATCCAAGAAGGCATTTTTACAGCGACATTCACAAAGAAAGCTCTTTAGTTTGTCCTCTTGAGAACAATTCTTGAGAGCTCCTGATAGACCAACTTCATGTCCGGCCTCTCTGGTGCCGGTGAGATACAGCTCAGAGCAACCTGTAAGACATCAGTAAGAACTCCAGAGGCACTCCTTGAACTCTGCGACTCAATAATGGACGGATCAAAACACTGAGCCGCACGGTTTTGTCCCACAAGCAGTAGAACCCATTCCGTGAGTTCAACAACCCCTGGATCACTGCAAACTATATCTCCTGACACTTTTCCTGTTAGAAGCTCTAACAAAATGACCCCAAAGGAATACACATCGCTTTTCAGAGAAGGGTATGGTTTACTCAAGCTGGCAAACTCTGGAGGGCAGTAGCCGAGAGCGGTTGCGTTCAAGACTTGCTCTGATGTGGCTTCTGGTGTGATTAACCGGTGAAGACTGTAATCTGTTAGGTAGGCAGTGAGTTCAGGAGGTTTCAGGAGAACATTGGTTGATTTTAGATTCCCGTGTGGAATTGCTTCCTCGTTGTGCAGGTAACTTAGACAACTGGCTATGTCAAGAGTAACTTTAAGACGGTTTTCCAGCAACAATGGTGGGAGGTTTAGCAGTCCAGCCTCTGCAGACAACAGAGAATGAGTGAATCATCTTTGCCATGTATAGTCTCATGTTGGAGAATTCATGTTTTTAAGTGAAAAACCAATCAAAGTTTTACTACAAACTGATATGCAAGTATTTACCTTGGAGATAGAAAGCTAAACAGGGTGCATCCATGTATCTTGATATGATGAGTTTCTCGTGTTCTTTCGGTCCCCAGTAATAAGCCTGAAGAGAAACGAGATTTGGGTGCTTGATGTTCCCAAGTTTCTTTATCTCCCTTGCAAATTCCTTTTTACCTTTGGCAGTCCCTTCTCTTAACCATTTGACTGCTAATACATAACCAGAATTGAGTACTGCTCTGTACAGAGTTCCATGGCAGCTCCTTCCGATAGCTTCAGCCGGAGCACAAGACAGTTCTTCTGCTGTAAGCTTAAGAGAACTGTCGAAAATATACAGGTTCCCATCCAGTTTAACAGAAGTTTGTTGAGACCTAGGATTTGGTGAATTCTGAATATTTGATAGCGATGAAGTTGCTGAGGACACCAGGGAAACTTTGGATGACAAGCTTTCATCTTTTTGTGTTGATTCAGGGTGAAGCTCCTCGGTATGTTCTTTTAGAAATGATGAAGAATTCTCAGAGTCAGTATATTGGGAGAAACGTGAAGAAACCGGTAGCTTGGCCTTGATTGAGGGCGTAGAAGTAGTAGAAGACGAACATTCATTTTCATGTACACTGTTCTTTTCTGCAATCACAATGGAAGTAGAAGGTTCATTTTTTGGAATAATGCTCTTTTCTCCAGTCACATCCGATTTCTCTTCATCATGTTGCTTTCTCAACATAAAATGAACCATTGCACAAACAAGAGCAAGTAGAGCAGCACCCACGGCCAAACCTATTATCAGGGCTGCCTTTACCGAAGACTTCATATGATACCCATGCTTCCGTAAGGTTATATTTGCTTTATCTTTTGGTGTTTCTGAAGAAATGGGGACATTCAGTAAGGCATTCCCTGGATGAAACGCTGAATCTGGAAACCGTCCAAGATTCTCTGGCACATTTCCAGAGAGATTATTGGCAGAGACAATGAATACCTGTAGGCTGTCTGGGAGGCCATTAGGGATCTCCCCTTCAAAATTGTTATAAGAAAGGTCAAGAGAAACCAAATTGCGGAAACGAGTTAGTTCCTCTGAGAGAACTCCACCTAAGGAATTATGTGATAGACCAATATTAGTCAAGCTCAGGTTTCCCGCAGTACTTGCATCCTGAAGAGGAAGTGAACCAGAGAAATTATTGTACGACAGGTTGAGATCCATCAACTTTGCAGATACGAACAGATTACTCGGTAGAAAACCGCTAAGCTGGTTGTGACTGAGATCAATCTCTTTCAGTTCAGGATACGTTCCTAAAATAAATGGTAGTACACCCCGCAACAAATTGTTAGCAACCTCGAGTGAAGTCAGCCTCAAGAATTGAGAAGTTTGACCAGGTAGTGTTCCAGTGAGTGAGTTTGAACTCAAGCGAATAATTTCTACAGAATCCCCCCAATTCTGTATCCTTGACAAGTTTCCTGAAATCTTATTGTTACTCAGATCAATAATGGCACAATGCCCTACTTTTAGGGGTAAGGATCCTGATAGTCTATTTGAAGACAAATTGAGTTTCTCTAGTGTTGAAGAGGTTATACTTCCGACAGGACCTGCAACAAATATCCCCAGTTAGCTTAATGTAAACATATACAAAAGATGATTTGCAAAGAAAGTCTTGAAAATGATAACCAAAAGGGTATGAATATTCATAGAGATTGTACCTTCAAGTTGATTGAGGCTAAGATCTAGCTCAGTTAAGACGGTTGAACTCTCTTGTAGAAGGCCTGGTGGTAAAGAACCCAACAACTGATTATCTTGTAGCCGAAGAATCTTGAGAGAGACAACAAAACTGAAGACAGGAACAGAACCAGACAATTGATTACTGCTAGCATCAAACACCTCTAAGCTATCGAAAAACGGTATACCATCATGAGCAAATAGCTCCCCTACCAAAGAATTCCCACTTACGTTCAAATAACGAATCGACGAAACAAAGCTTGACTTTGCGAGACCCAGATCAAGCGAACCCGAGAAGTTGTTCCTGCTTATATCTACATACTCCACACCATTCAGCTGAGAAAACAGACTCATCACTTCCCCAGAGAAACTATTGCCTTGCAAATCAAGGTACTCCAACTTCTCAAGACTCCCAAAACCAGGCGGAATCACTCCTCCCAAGTTGTTGTTACCAGAGAGATTCACAAACTCAAGGTTCCTCAAATTCTCAATCCCAGAAGGTAATGAGCCACGGAACAAGTTACCAGAAACATCCAAATACTTAAGAGACTTGAAAGAACCAATGTTAGAGAGAGTTCCAGCAAACTGATTATCCGAAATCGACAAGTTTTGAAGCATTCTGAGACCAACAATGACAGGGAAACTGAAATTCCCAAGCAGACCTAAACCATTCAAATCAATGGAAGTAACATCTCCGCTACTACAAGTAACGCCGTACCAGTTCAACGGACACCCATCAGAGGACAAAGCCTTAGCATCCCATGAAGCAAGAACTTTACCAGAAGGGTCACTCTGAAAACCTTTCTTGAGCTCCAAAAGAGCTTCAAAGTCAGAAAAACCTGAAACGCTTATTGTCATCACTAGCAGTAATATCATCGAACATATTATCTGCATGACTTCAAAAACGAAGCAGCTCAACTCAGACCAACAATACAAACCCCAAAACCCAGTTCTCTAAACAACCAATCAAAGAGTAACCAAAACCCACATTCTCAATTCCTCATCAGCTTTGATAAAACAGACACAGAGCTTCAAAATTGAGTAAAGGAACGAACTTTAAACCCACCACCATGGGTAGTAACTTAAAAGAGTTTGAATTGGGGAAGAAGAGAAGAAACAAAGAGAGACCCAGAAGAGATGTTCGTGCGAGGAAGAAGAAGAGAGAAGGAATCTGGAGAATGTATGCTTTTTTGTTCTTTGCCTCTGTGGGGGTGCTTCAATCAAGAAGCGTAATCAATGGAGGAGATAGATGAGGACAGAAAAAGTAGGTAAGGCTCTTTAAGTTTTTAGCAGCACTCATTTTATTCGCACTTCTATGTTGATTTTTCAATTTTTATAAGTTTACCTTTAGGAGTAAACTTTTTTTATGGGAACTGCTATAATTGAAGATGCTTCCATGGCTGAAACTGTAATTGGAGCTTTTAGAGTTGACCAAGGAAGAAAGAGGTAATGCACATTGGTGACCAGTGACCACAGGTGATATTTGTTTCACCAACTAAAGTGATCCACACATATTAAATGGTGATGGTATTAATCAGGTATGTTATAAAGTGTAGTTTCCTTAGGAGGTTGTGTAATTTGTAGCAAATGGTTTAGTTTTATAAGTTCAATTTTTAGCAGTCTAGACAGTTGCAATCTAATAGTTTACAGCAGATTTGTTCCTCATGAACTAGTGGATGTGTAGACTTTATGTTAGTGATGGTTCCCTTGGTAACAATAGTTATATGTCATGTATGACTACAAATATCTCATACATGGACATGTCATGTATGACTAGAAATATCTCATACATGGACGTATAAAGATAATAGAGTGATGCAAATATTTGAACCACTTGGTTAAACTATGATGTCGAATTGAATCGAAGTTCGAATTGTTTCATACCTTGAAGATTATTAAATAACAAAAAAAAAAAGAAAAGTGACCAAAATGCAAGGAAAAAACATTTATTTCACATTCCCGAAAGACCACCTATTTGATCCTTTACCAGGTTCAACACGAAATCATAAAGAAACTCTACCAAGAATTGCCAAGCATTTGGGACTAAGTTTCCCCTCCCTTTTTAGTAACAAAATGAATCATAAATAGAAAAAAAAAAAACTCAGAGTTAGCAGCATGAACAAAGATGAATTTGTGAATGAGAAATAGAAGTTTCGGATATTTATAGGAATCAATGGGACAATCTCAAATTGGTCACGTGGAGAGGTCGTCGACTGTCCCACTAGATTCAGAGCTTCTTGAAAGGCTTCCCGGGATACTCTTTTCTGGGTCAAATCATTATTCAAATATGATTCACACACGCATCTCGTGTATATTGCAATGCATTTGGTAAATTATCTGAAAATAATAATGAAAGTTTGTTCAAAAGATATCCATGAGCTACATCCATTAAGATTGTTATATTGAACAGTGTACAAAAGAAGACTGCAAAGCGAGAATTTATGGAGGATGATAATGCTTTGCTTAAACCTATTACGAAGTATGCTTAGTAAATAATTATTGCCGGTTGATCCATATGGGGATGTGAAATCTAAGTTCAGTTTTTTGATATAACTATGAAGTATATTAGATATTATTACTTTTGATACAACTATGAAGTATATTAGGTAGTATTATTTCTCTATTGAGTTTTTACTACTTGTCTAATGTATATATATATATATATACATACTAGATTTAGACCCGCACATACGTGCGGGGATATATTTGTGAATATAATTATTTGATATAATCTTTATAACTCATATTTATAACGATTTGGTTTCATCAAATTTCGGAATATTTGTAATAATAATGGTTTCATCATAATATTTGGATTGATACGAAGACAGACCCAGATATTAAACTAATGTAATCAATTATATTTTTAGCAAGCTATTAAACTATGAAATCGGATAAATGTCAAAATATCAAACTTGCCAAACCGAATTACCTAAATTGTCAAGGTGGACGTATTTGATGTTTTTACCAGTAAAAAGTCTATCCCGTGAAAGCCACATGAGCAACGTTTACATTCGTCACGTTTGAATTTGCAAAAATTCGTAGGTAGCATACATTTTGCTAAATTTTCTAATTTAGACATAATACTCATATCTTACGTTTCGATATTCTCAAACTCTCTTAAACTTTAAAATTATCATCTAAAGTAGATATTTACCGTTCAAAAGTTAGCGCATATTCAAATGAAGTTCTGAGATTCGAATATAGATTAAAACTATATAGATTGTTATACAAAATTTATCTCTCATACATCTTATTAGGAATAGTTTGGAAATATTTTTCCGTTCCCATTTCATATTCACTGTTTCCCGTTTAGATATTGGCAAGGTAATGTTCGTAATGTTTCACACTCTTACGTACCTGCAGAGTTATATTTTTAGATATACATTTATTTGATATATCCATTATCTATATTAACATTTTAAAGCAGTTTTTGTAATAAATCCTAAATTTTCAAACTATTTACAAAAATGCCACTGCATTTAATACAATATCTTTAAAAATAAATGGAAAATAATAGAAATGGAAATACATCAATATTTAGAAGATTTAAAATTATAGTTCCCCTATCATATTTTTGATTTGATTTTTTCATTTTTTTGAATCATCATATAACACATAAAATTAATAAAATCTAATTTTGTTGTTCTACATATTTTGTGATTCGAATTTAAAAAATTGGATATATATCACTCAACTAATATAAAAAGTATGTGTTCAACATCTCAAATCCGCTAAAATATTAGATAATGATTCAAAATCATATTATACATATGATCATAATGGATTTAAATCTGAGTGCGCAGAAAGTTTCACTTAATAAGCATCCAAACTTTAAAATTTGTATATCAATTCATTCGATTTTAGGTGAATTGGGTAATATTTAAAATATGTTTCCTTTGAAAATATAATATGTTTAAAATATGTTTCCTTTGATTGATTTCACATCCAAACGATAAAATATGTTTACAAATACACAATTTCTAATTTAATAGGCCTCATTTTATGGTAACAGATTTATTATGATTTCCATGAATCTGAGTTAGTTATTAGTTTTGATTTTTTTTTTATATTTTAAAGCATACTTATTTCAATTGAAAATATATTTTGCTGTCATCAAGATATTTGAAAATTTTAATATATAATTTAATAATGCTAAACTTAAAAATTTTAATTGAGTTTAAATATTTCTAATATTTTCAACTTTACATGTAGTTTAAATATTTATAATATTTTAAAACCTTTTAAAGGCGTAAATATTAATAATACCTAAACTTATATAGAATTTAGATATTTATAGTATTATAATCTTTCCTTGGACCTAATTTATTTTAAATGTTTATTTACCTAATTTAATCTGTTTACATATACACAATTTAAAATACTATACATATCAGTTTATTTTAAAAGTTTCGAATTTTTTTTAATTAAAATGTTTTGAATTGTATTTGTTTAAATTAGGTAAAATAAACGTTTAAAGCATTATATAATCTTAAAATAAATTCGAATTTAATAGGCCACATTTTATGGTAACAAATTTATTATGATTTCCATGAATATTGGTTAGTTATTAGTTTGATTTTTTATTTATTTTAAAGCATATTTTTTCATTTGAAAATCTGTCATTAATTTTGTTTGGCTATAGGTTTAGGATTACATTTTATTTCATTTTTTCTATTTAATCTGTTTGGACACACTTTTAAAAAATGCTCCCATTTTAATAGTATAGATGGGATTTTTGCCAATTATGCCAGTTTTAATACTCAAACTTTTGTCTCTACCACTTTCCTTAAAACCTTTACAAGAATGCCAATTTCAACAGTTGTGGCAGTGGAGTAAACGATGATAATGCCCTCGATTTATTTTGTGGAAAGTAAGGGATGTGATATTTTTTGTGGCAATCAAAGAGCATTAAATGGGAAAGAGGTAGGCTAATATCCAAAGGATATATGATTAATTGGATAATTAAATAATAAAACAAAGTGAAAATAGATTTAAAATATATTAATGGAGGACAAGTAAAATAGAATTTTAGGAAATGGTAGTATGAAAGGATAAACCATTGTTGTTGTCTACGTCGATGTTATCTACTGAATGACTACTTAAAACAACAAGTCGTCCACCAAGAAACAAAGATACAAATTAGTTAAAAGACAACTTGATAGACAAGATTAATTGGTAAAAATTAAACATGTGTCGTCTACTGGATATAATCCACCAAAGCTAGTCTATCCAGGATGTATCACACAACTTCTAAGAAAACACCCGCAGATAAATGTTAAGAAATATATGTTATTATGGTATTGTTAAAATTTTACATCAACACGAAAAACCAGTTTAAATGATAGATAATTTTTTATGTTTTCTAGATCTCGTCCATCAATTGGTACCTAGCTATATCATCAATATTTTTTCCAAGAGTTCAATCATTAAATCCTCCTTGAATCTAACATTTGTGTCCACTAACTTATTAGAAGATCTGAGAAATAGAGTTAGCCAAATGTTGATACGATGATAAATAATAATCATAAGTTTTTTCAAATCAGAAAATTTAGAAAGATTTATTTGATGATTAAGAAAGAAATAGGAGAGAATAAGAGAGAGATGAGAGATGAGCCATGAGAGATAAGAGATGAGAGTTGAGAGAGAACATTAATGCTGAAAACTTTGGTTAATGGTAATTTTTGTCATTTTAATTTATCAAAGTGGACCCTATGGCAGTTTAAAAAATGATTAAGTGAAAATGACATTTACCATAACAAGATATTGTACATAAGATATGACAAATCTTATAAATTTCTCTTCTTTATTTACTATGCGTTTCCTAGGGAAACCAAATTTTGGTGCATCCTTAGGTAAATTTATGATGAAATTAATATGATCATTGGGTTTGTTACCTTGGTGATAATGAGTGACATTTTCTTCAAACATAATTACATGGTTTCCATGGTATGGTGGTTTGGAGCGGTCACTTTCGTTAGGTTGATGTATTTATTTTTCAATCAAGGTGTTGACTTCGTCGGTAGAGAGCGACATTTCCTTTCTAAGTGAATTTCGTAGCTGACTAATTATAGTCCCGTATTGCAGTATTTCAGAATTTAGACTCCGGATAAGAAATTTCTATATTAGTTGAACAGTCTCTAATTTCCTACTATCAGATTGTGTTTTCGAACAACTTATTGTATTTTCCCTTATTATTTTATCATGTTAGTTTGAGCACTTATCGTACTTTCGTCATTTCTGATGTTTTAAATTGTTCATCAACACGGAAAACTAGTTTAACTGATAGACAATTTTATGTTTTCTAAATCTCGTTCATCAGCTGGTACCTAGCTAGATCATCAACATTATTTTCCAAAAGTTCAATCATTAAATCCTCCTCGTATCTAACATTTGTGTCCGCTAACTAATTGGAAGATCTGAGAAATAGAGTTAGTCAAATGTTGATAAGATGATAAATAATACTCATAAGTTTTTTCAAATAAAAAAATAAGAAAGATTCATTTGATGTTTAAGAAAGAAATAGGAGAGAAGAAGAGATAGATGAGCGAAGAGCCATAAGAGACGAAGAGAGAACATAAAAGTTGAAAACTTTAGTTAAAGGTAGTTTTTGTCATTTTAATTTATGAAAGTGGACCCTATGGCAGTTTAGAAAATGTTTAAGGTAAAATGGCATTTATCCTAAAAAATATACAGTACATGGTAAATCTTATAAATTTAAAATCTTTATTTACTATGCGTTTCCTAGGGCAACCAAATTTTGGTGCATCCTTAGGTAAATTTATGATGAAATTAATATGATCATTGAGTTTGTTACCTTGGTGATATGAGTGCCAGTTTCTCTAAACATAAATACATGGTTTTCATGGTATGGTGGTTTGGAGCGGTCACTTTCGTTACGTTGGTGTATTTAGTTATCAATCAATGTGTTGAATTCGTCAGTGGAGAGCGACATATTCCTTTCTAAGTGGATTTCGTAGCTGACTAATTATAGTCCCATGTTGCAGTACTTCAGAATTTAGACTCAGGGTAAGAAACATATAAATATATATATATATATATTAGTTGACTTGTTTCTAAATTTCTATTATCATATTGTGTTTGCGAAAAACTTATTGCATTTTCCCTTTTTATTTTGTCATGTTTGTTTGAGCTCTTATTGTACTTTCGGCATTTCTGATGTTTTAAATTATCCATCAACACAAAAAATCAGTTTAAATGATAGACAGTATTTTATGTTTTCTAGATCTCGTCCATCAACGGGTACCTAGCTAGATCATCAATATTTTTTCCAAGAGTTCAATCATTAAATCTTCCTTGAATCTAACATTTGTGTCCACTAACTAATTGAAAGATTTTAGAAATAGAGTTAACCAAATGTTGATACGATGATAAATAATACTCATAAGTTTTTTCAAATCAGAAAATTTAGAAAGATTTATTTGATGTTCAAGAAAGAAATAGGAGAGAAGAAGAGAGAGATGAGAGATGAGCCATAGGAGATGAGAGATGAGAAATGAGAGAGAACATTAAAGCAGAAAACTTTGGTTAATAGTAATTTTTGTCATTTTAATTTATCAAAATAAGTATTATTAACAACATTGTGACTTGAGTTAATTGATTTAATATTTAATTTTATGAACTTCTTAAACTTACTAAATTAACATATGTAATTTAAAAAAAAGTCAACATATCTTTTTTAGCAATCAAGTATATTTGAAATGATAGTTCTTTTGAATGCATAATCAATTAGAAACTATTTTATCTATTATTTTGATGTACCTCTTTCATCCCCTCCTCCTCCTAGTTGCAGTCTAGTGATCTTACATATTCCTCGCTTTCCAGCGGTAGATGTGCAGTATTCAGTCATTAGAAACATGTTGAAACTCTCTTTCCCATATGAAGTCATAATTGCATTTTATCCCAACGGGGTTGAGGGCGGGGTTGTGGATTTCTCTTTGACCTGGTAGTTTTTTCCACCTTCCATTGGTTACTTTGGTGTACCCCTTTTATCTATCCATTTTCAAAAATATCCATGTTTTATATGAAAATGATAAAGTCTTATAATATAGTTTATAAGGTACATCTAGATAATAACTATTACTGGAAGATTCGGTCTCAATAATTTATAACGTTTTAAAAGGCTTTATATTGTTTTTACAAAGTTTTTAAAAGATTTTGAAAAGAGTTTATAAGATTTTAAAAAGGTTTTAAAGTTTTTATTATATATTTGTACGGTATTTATGAAAGATATATAAAACTTTATACACATATAATGGTAATTTGTGTGTATATTTATAAGCTGACCTACGTATTTGAATAAATTTCAATATCTTTAGTGGCTTTTTTGGTAAAGTTTGAAAATGAGGTATTTTTAAAAAGTGGTATTTAATAAGCGATATTTTTGAAATCCCCTCTTTTATAACTATATATATATATATATTGAGTTTAACTAAAATTTAAACTCAATTGATTTAACTTATATTCATAATTCTATACAATTAAATCTAGTAAATGTTAATTATTTGATTTATACATAAAACATTAAAGTCATATATTATTTATATAAAATGGATAGCTAATACATGATTCAGTCGTGTTAATTTTTTTTTAAATATGAAATTTGACATAGTGACGTTCACACTTTGGACTTTGGAGAGCTCCTTCAATTATTATATGTATAATTTAATAATTTTAATCCAATTAAATATTAAACTGAGTGGTGATACTTTTCGAACAAAAACATAGTTTAACGGTAGTTTAGGATATTTCTCTTAACTTAGTCTTGACATTTGTTCAAATTTTTTTCATAAGTGATTAAAGTATTAGAAACTTCACGTACTAGATGGTTAAATGCTAATTATTGACATGTGCTATTTGAGAACATAAACATGCTTAATAGTTACTATCATCATCATTTGACAATTGATATGATAGCATATTTAAACAAATAGAAGCAACCAAGTTAAAGAGAAAGAGTAAGAGACTAAACCACAATGTTTAGTTAGATGCCATGTCAAATTTGGTTCGGCGAGGAGGTGTAAGAGTTCAAGGAGGTCTCGGTCATGTAGTAGGAGGTCAATGAGAGGTATACGATTAGATTGACTTGTCCTCTAAAAACAAAACAAAAAATATTTATTGTCATCAATGTAAACATATGCTACTTCTAACAAATGGCTTAACTCTAATAAACATATGCTATTATTTGGGTTTGAATGCGAAGAAACCAAATGGTATTATATATAAAAAAAAATAATAAGAAATGGTATTAGATAAAAATATTTTTAAAGCATAAGGAATGTAGAAACAAGTTTTGTGATCTATACCTAAAATATTGACAGCCTTTGTAAATGAAAATCAGACTAGGATGATAGTAAGCACAAATTTTTGCATGTCATAGAAAAGATCATTATCCTAAAAGTCATTTGATAATAGTGGGATTTGATGGAAAAAAATCAAATTGTTGCTCTAAATGTTTTTCTGATTAAAATTAAAAATGAAATATAATCAAATTTAAATATAGTCTCGGTTAGAAGAGAGAGAACTTCCAAAACACTTAAGTTTTTGTTTACTTTCACATACAAAATTTGAATCCTTGGATAGAGAAAAAAAAACACAAACAATCTATGGTAAAGGTTTGAATTTCTAATCAAAAATTAGACAAAAAAGTGCAAATCATATTCTCATGTTCGTTCCTTTTTCTAATAGATTTGATAAACTGGAATACAAGTAACACCAAGCACAAGTGATATAAACTTGTGATCATTACTAATAGACCTTGCTTAGTGGGTTACCACATATTAAAATTTAAATTCTAATTAATCCATATATGGTTAAGTTCTTTAGTATTTCATAACAAAGAATTACTATTAATAAATAAATAATTCTCTTACAAAGATAAGTAATCACTACTTTATCTATATATTCACCAAGTCTTCTATCCCAAGTCTATCTAAGATATAAACACTAGCTAAAGTCATCATATACAGCAGTAAAACTGTCTCATAGTTGTCTACATAATGGAAGGCCCAAAGCCTTTCCAAGATCACTCGTGGCCATAAGCGATAAAATTATATTTTTCTTATGTAAACCAAAAATGTTCACAATAATAACATAAAAATGTTTACCAGAATGAATATTTTCATATAAAAAAGTAAATAAAATTGTATTAAAATTAGTATTAAAAAAACTTTTTTAGAAGGTAATTAGTCACCTAAACTGTATTTTCTACCAATTTTTAACCAAAATTTTGCAATCCAATTTTCTTTAACTAAATTTTGTTTAATATAGTCAGAAGTTAGCTTACATTCATTTAACTAAAAGTATATGATAGAAAAAAAAAAATCTCTAACTGTTTCTAAAATAACTAATGTCGTAGACAAAAGTGTTCTAAATTATAGTTGTAGGCACAACTGAAGGATGTAATGTGCAAATATTGGAGTATGTAATGTGCAAGTGTTAAAAACATATTCATATAGAACAGAGAAGAGGCAGCACCAGAGAATGCATGTGCTAGAAACCCTTCATATAGTTACCTTCAGTTTCTGATTTTAAAAGATACACTTTTATTTGCTTACCTAAATGACATAGAAGACTATGAGTACCTGTTGGGTTTTTTATAGTAAATTTGGAAAAATGTCATGTTTTAAATATTATTTTTTTTAAATCGTTTTTAGTTTCTTTTAAGAAAAATAACTTCTAATATATAAAATAACTTAATTTATCTAACTAAAAGTTAATAAATTTTAACAGAAGATTATAGAGAATTTTTGAGAAATACCCTTTTTGGTGTACCCCTTTCTAAAAATACCCCATTTTTCTATCCATTTTCAAAAATACCCCTTTTTAAATATAAAAATTTATAAAGTTTTATATAGTTTATAAGGTACTTCTATATAATAACTACTACTGGGAGATTCAATACAAATATTTTACAATGTTTTAAATAGTTTTAAATCGTTTTTATAAGTTTTATAAGGTTTTTAAAATGTTTTTAAAAGGGTTTATACGGTTTTTATAAGGTTTTTATAAGGTTTTTATAATTTATTTTTACGCTATTTATGAAAGGTATATAAAGTTTTATACACATATAAATGTAATTTGTGTATATATTTATAAGCTTACACACATATTTGGATAAATTTCAACATTTTTAGTGGGGTTTTTGATAAAGTTTGAAAATGGGGTATTTTTAAAAAGAGGTTTATGAAAAGGGGTATTTTTTGAAATTCCCACAAGATTATATTATACAATAAAAATCAATTTTAATTATAGATCAATAATTTAGTTTCATTAAATTATTATATAACTAACAAATATAAAGAAAATTTTATCATAAATATTTGTTAAATATAAAAAGAGAATACTGGCATAGAAAAAAAACAGTTTTTTATGATTGACTCACATATATGTATAAAAATCCCAAAGAAAACAAAAAAATTATGCATTTATCTTACAATTTTGGTTCAAAGTACTAAGTTTTGGAAAATTTTGGGTAGTTTTTAATAATAATATATCATGAGCTTTGGAAATTTTGGTTTTACATAAGCATGATAAATATTCAACTATAAGTTTATAATATTTATAGAAAATTAATACAAAATAAGAAAATATCTTTATATTAAAAGGAAAAAATTAATGATAATTATATTTATTTCCGAATTTAAAATATTTTCTCCTATAAATTTTAAATATAGTTTTGATTTAGTAAACTAAATCTTTTAATTTAAATGAAGACAACATTATTTTTTATATATATTAAAAGATAAAAATGTAATTTTTTATTTAAAATAGAAAAAGGTGTTTTTCAAACTAAAACTTAGTTACACCTTTTCTCTCAAGAGTCAAGTCCTATCAAGTAAACGACAGCGTTTCTTTCACCTTCATCAAAACAGTAAACCCGAAGTCTTCTTCTTTCTTCTTCCCATCGATTCCGACATCGAATCTCAGTGAATTCTTCGTTGTCTTAGCTTGTTAAAACCTAAACCCTCGATTCCGACATCGATGAAGTGAGCGCTGCTTCGTCCGCCGCTGTATTCGATTCTGAAGTCAAAACACAAAATTCATCGATTTCTGCTTCAACAGAGGTCCTTCAACGAACCTGTATATTTTCCTTTGCTTTGCAAATTTGATATTTTGATTTCAGTTTCGTAATCTGAAGGTATGAATTGGTCATGGGTGTTTGTTAGATTTGATTGTTGAAATCAATGTTTAGTTGAATGGAGCGTGAAGATTGAACATTTACTCTCTACTCTTAGAATTGAGAATTGGGTATGTGAACATAATAATGGTTCAATAGATTCTTTGAACTTTCTTTACTCTGTCTCTCTGAGGCTCACAAATTTGCAATCTTTGCGGAGATCTGAGGCAACCCTTTTCTCCTCTGGTTAGTTCTTTTAAAACCCTTTTCTTGTTGTTAGTTTTATACGTCTTACTGATGTATGCTCTTGATTAAGAACTGGTGAGCCTTGTTATAAGCAGAACGTCTTGGTTACTTTTGCAAACATGTGTCCTGAGATTCATGAGTGATGTTTGTTTTTATACAAATGGGTCAATGACGAGTCTGTTTTTTAATAGTCAGGTTAGTTCTTGATGGCTAGTTATGCATAATATGGTGTAGCAGAACAAAGAAACATATAATTTGCTAGCTAATAAGAGATCAAAGATCATACCACACTGGAAATATTGGATTGTCGAAGAGCATAAAGCTGTGTGCTTTCCATGTTTTCAAGTCTTGAATGTAGTTGTGGTTGTTGTTGCAGGTTCTTGATTGCCACAGAAGGGATTTGGCCTGTAGGGATCAACTGAGGCTGAGGTTGGATCTCTTTATTTGCCCAGCTCTTTGTTTGTTTATTTTCTCAGACCTTATCTATTTGCTCAGCTCTTATAGAGTGTTGAGTACTTGGTGTTCTTAATTAGGCATATACTGGATTACTTATTTACTTCAAACTTTGCTTATTGAACATTACTTATTGAAAGCAGAACGTCTAGGTTACTTTTGCATTCGTCTAAGATACTTGTTCATGAGTCTGTTTTGGATGATCTGTTTAACTCTTAAGCTACTGTTTCATTCGAGGATTTTTGTGTCCCCTTTTAGGTTTCAAAACCAGTCTTGTTTGATTCACTTTTGGCTCATCATGTGTCCTGATTTATGAGTGATGTTTTGGAGTTCTTGTTTCAGATTCTAATCTCTAGTATTCCAGTTTTTGCATGTTTAGGATGAAACTATATTGGTTGTGAGATTCATTCATGAATGATGTTCTTAAACATGAAGTGCTGAATTTAGAAGCTCTCATTTCAGTTTCAGTTCTCTAATATTTCTAGGCTGTGCTTTTGTTTACGATAAAGCAAAACTATATTGTTTGAGTAGATTGATTCATGAATGAATGAAAAGCATATAAGTCTGTGAGTTTTTGATGCTTTGTTCTTACAATCTTGCTCTCAGACCATCATCTACAGCTTCTTGGATAATATGCGAATAGAGAATTGTAGATTATTTAAGGTTTTGTTGGAATCGATCGAAGCATATTCATGATTTTTGAATACCTGACTTTGGTTTGATTTTTCAGGAGCAAACTCTCTTGGCGTCGACGCAGTCTTTGTTTTGTTGCAAACGAATTCAAGTTTAAGTGTCTGGCCTGTAAACGGCGCGCTGCTCAATCCGCATAGATGAAAATGTATGTTCAACAAAGTCTCATTCTCTCTCAATCTATGTACTCTCCATCTTTAGTTCTATTATTGTTGCTTGATTCCTTCCTTTTCTGTTTGTAATCGAAATATTTGTGTGGGTGTTGCAGAGTTAAGGCAAATGCAGGAGCACTTACCAATTTCGAGGTGCTTGACTTCCTAAATTCAAGAGGTGCATCAAAGGATACAACTAGAGTTATAGCTCCAATTGCTATATCAGAATACAAGGTTTCTTTTCTCTGATCCTTACTTAAACCTTTGAAGGGCTTTTAAGCTAATTCAAACCATCTTTTTATTAGGTCTATGATTACTTAGTGGAGACTGCTGCTTCCACTCAAACACGAGAGAGCGTTAACAAATTTGCAGACAAGTGCAAAGATTTCAAAGTCGCAAAAGCTGAGATTCTCAACATCATCAATCTCCGGCCTTCTTCTGCTGTCGAGTTGGCACCGGTTTGTGTTTCTTCTTGTTTTTTTTTCTCTGTCTTCACTACCAAATGCCATGAACATATATATTGCTGCATTTAACAGTTTGTTGTATGTATAACATATATAACATATCAACTCACTTGTTGTGACTATCTTGTAGATCATAGAGACACCCAAGAAAGGGGAAAAAGAACGAAAAATCGACACTGATGGGATATTAGAGCTTGTGAAGGATTTGCTACCTCCTTTGCCTACAACTGATGAAACTCCTGAAGATAATGACGAAGAGGAAACTGAGAACGGTGAAGAGTCGTAGTAACATGCAAATGAAGTTTTCTGAGTTGTTATCTTTGTTTAGCTTAGAATGTTTTTATGAATCTGAAATTGTACTAAACTAAATTGAGTCACAAATTAAAAAAAAACAAAGAAATAAATTGTGCACCATAAAGGTTTGTTGTATCTTCAAAGTTCAAACAATTAGGTCCATGCATTACGCCTCAAAAGTTTATAGGAATATATTCTACAACCATACTAAAAAGAATATTTGGTTTTGTGCATTGTTGTAGATCTCGTGTAAGATATTTGGACGTAGTAGAAGTATTAATCTATTATCTATAATCTATAAATTATAGTTTTTTAGTCGAATATATATATTTCAAATCAGAATTTTCGTATATATTAGACATAATCGAGCATACCTTATGGATGACTAAAAGTATTGTCTTAATTCCAACGGGAGGTGAAAAATGACTATTCAAGATTTTCATAAACACCTAAAAAACGCTCAATTAGGAGTTCAGGTCTTTAAAAGTATCTCGTACTATCAAGCTCTGATTATTTTCGTTAAAATACAATTTATACAATTAATTGGGAAGTACAACTTGAAACCAAACACCTCCAATTTAAAAAAAAATGTCATGAAATATATTCCAGTTGCCAAATAGAATTAATGACAGCAAAAAAAAAAAAACAAAACAAAAAAGAACAAAAACAAAAACTATCTATATTTATGGAAATCATAATAATCTTTTATCATAAAAAGTGGACAATTAAATTCAAAATTAAATATATGTAAACATATCTATTTTGAATATACATAAAAATATTTAATATTAATTTAATATTTTAATATAATTTCGAAATTAATAATTTATATAGAATGAAATCTAATAAAACAAAATCATCATATATCTAAAAAACAAAAATAACATTTTCTTATAAAAATAAAATGATAAAAAATATGTTAGCATATGAAATAATCAACTAATCAAATTCTACATAGTATATATACATAACTGATCATATCATCAAATTTAAATAAATCAATAATTAAATATTTATTTGCTAAAATCATGCGAATAAACATTGTACATCACATAAATTTCTTATTTTCACATAAAAAATATTCATAAAAGCAATCTAGCAATTATAGCACAAAAGATATCTACAAAATTTATCATTAATTCAATTAGTTAATGATTTTTTATTTGGTCAAACAGTTAATTAATGATTATTCTAAACTTCTTTTTTCTTATTAATTTCACACAATCTTAACAAAATAAATCTTCATCCATGGCAATTTGCATATCATTACAATTATCAAATATTAAATAATTATTTTATCAAATCATAAACTACATTTTGAGATTATAAACATATAGAATTTCTATTAAGATTAAAACTAAATAACAAGTGGATATATCACATTTAAATGATTTTAACGACTTATTACTAATTTTTAAATAATAAATGGATTATATTTTTATGATTTAATCTAATTGAAAACAAATAAAATTTTCAAATTGGTATGATATAAATGATATAATATATAAATATCTACAAACATTATCTCACATATACTTACAATTTTAAACTATCCTTGACAAATATGATATATAAGTTTTGGATAACCGGTTGAAATAAAAAAATTGGTAGTTATATTTAATTCTCAAAATCTGAAAATATTGAACAAAATTCAACTTTGGGATGTATAGATCTCTACTTTTGGACGATTATATGAAATTTTACATATATTAAAATTATATTTAGTTACATGTAAATGATGTTATTTATTAAAAAATAAATATAAACTTATAGGAATGGATACGAGACGGTAACATATAATTAGAAAACAAACATTATATGAATTATTTCTCATAAAAAAAAACAAAACTTGATTAGATATAAGTGTTATGAGACACGGTTATAAAGTTAAATTCACTTTCAACTTTCAAATATAAAACTACGAGTACGATACAGGAACATGTAATTGAAAATGCTAAATTTAATTTCCAATTTACTATTTATTTCAAAAATTTAGACATGAAATGACGGGTACAAGAAGATAACGTATACTTCGGATAACAAAACTACAATAAATCCATGTATTAAAAAAATAGAAATATTTGAATCTTTAGAAAACAAAAAGGCTAAAACATGAATCTTTGAATTGAAGAAAGTAATGAGAAATAAAGATGAAACTGAAAGATCAATAAAATTAAAAATCGAACAAGGATTGTGTATGCTAGAATTACAGACAGTGCCTTGTGAATGGAAATGATGGGAGCATGTGACTTAGATTGATAATTAGATTTTTATTAGTTCGATAAAAATAAATATTTAAACGAGGAATATGGGTATCCCGTCTAAATCTTTTACCAAGTTTCTTATAATAAACATTGCCAAATGATTATGTCTTAAAAAGAAACGATTATGGGACATAAATTTTATGACAGATAGAAGACAGGACGGGGCGGGGTGGGACGGGATGGGTCAGGACGAGACGGAAAGGGATATGACGGGTTTTCCATTATAAACTACACATAAAACAATTCAAACTAAAGCCAAACACAAATCTGATTTAACATCTCTAAGCAAACAGTTAGAAATATTTTGATTAGTTTAAAAAATAAACACGTAATATCACTTATCATTTTCATTTAAATAATTTTAAAATAGTATTATGTAATACAATATCTATATTTTACAACTGTATGTTTATATATAGTTTATCAAATAAACTCATATAACAAAATTTTACCAAAATACCATCTACTTGAAAAATCATAATTTTGTAAAAATAACCCGCACGTACGTGCGGGTCCATCACTAGTTGTTTTTACAGGGCTTCACTAAATGGCTTCACAAAAAAAAATTGCTTTTACAAACAAATATATTTATTCATCTTATTTCTTTACAAAAATTTTAAATGAAATTAAAGTAGAAAATGAAATTGATCATTTACATTTGAAACTTTTTGATTTATTTAATCATTCAATCACTTTACTAATCAAAAATATTTTTAACCGGTTTTTAACTTAATCGTCTTTTTTATAATCTCTAACAATGGCCTTGATTGGTTGTTATTGTAGCTTTAGATTTTTATCTATAGATTTAGAGTTGTGGAATTTTTGGTTGTGGCTGTAGATTTTTTTGCCGTAGTATTTTGGCGGTAGGAATTAATTTTTGGAAAGCTGAAAAATATATGCTTTAGAAAAAATGGCTTTGTACACCAAACAAAAATAATTAAGGAAATATTTTGGGTGTGAATCAAAAAAGGAAATACAAAATTTATAAAGTTTGATTGCTGTGAATTTGTAGCTTTGGACAAAATATGGCTGTAGAAAGACTCTAAAGCAGCAACCAAAATATGGCCAATATCTTGTTGTTATCATCAATAATTAAACGAATTAGTTGTTAAAAATGGCCAACATTAGAATATATGTAATAGTTTGAAAATATATATTTAGTCACCTATTCGAGAACTACCAAAAAACAATTTTCAACCGCTTTATTCAAACAAACTTAACAATTAAATCCTCAACGTTTTAGAACTATTACAATTTTGAAAATGCCAAAAATAAAAATTTCGATAACATTTATACAAAAATGGTATCGAAATTTATTTTAAAAATTTTCAAAAATGCTCTAAATTTTTTTTTATTGAAATTGCAATCACAGAATCACAACAGTAAACTGTATGTTGAAAAATGGTAATTATTTTTGTTTTTTTTAATAACAATATCATATTTCATAATGTTACATAACATAAGATAAAGTACAATAATAGTAATAAACAAACAAAAATGAGTGGATGCATGTAGTCAGCTTTGGCTATGAAGAGACTAAAAGAGTGGTGGGGTTTCCACAAGGCATATCACATGGCCTGTCTTCTAAATCCAAACTAAAGCAGACAACAACGTTTGTCTTCTCTTCCTCCCAAAAACAATCCACCATTTTGGCTTTTCTTCACCTTATTATTGATTATTTATATAAACTATCCAATTTTGGATTACAAATGTTGGATCAAAAACAGTTAACATTAGAATTTGCCTGTGGTGAAGAAGAGGCCACAACAGCCTGATGCTTTAAGGCAACCTGTAACTATACACTATTTTAATATATGTTTGACCAAACAAATTATACATGAAAGAATATAAAAAAAAAGGATGACTTATATTATAAGTTTTATAAACCCTAACAATATGGCTAAGCCATGTGTTTTTGCTTATTATGATGATATGTTGAATTGAGTTGACTAGAGAACAACCAACAAAAGTGACAGAGTTGTATTGTTCATTTGGTCACTCTTGCATGATAAAATAGTTTATGTGGAAATGTCATAAAATTATTCTTTTACCAAAAAAAGTGAGAAAAATTTAGATTGTTTCTTGATTGCTATATTGGTTCTTTGGACTTAAAACTTACATAGAACCGTTGCATTATAGAGATGTGTTTGATGGATAGAGAGATTATTAAAACATGAGATGAGTTAATATGAATTTCACACACACACAAAAAAATATAGATGGCTTCACCATCATCATCAACAATATAGATGAGTGTTTGGTGCCAATAGGAATACAAACCCAAGTCAGGTAAGTAGGTAACAGTAGTAACAGAGTTATTAAGAAAGAATGTTACAGAGATATTCAGAACCATATTGATACATCTTGTTGTTGCTGCTGCTGCTGCTGCTTCCCAATTCCTTCCATTGCTCCGGTTTGCCAATCATCTCTGTAATCGAATGCAGCCATATCGAACGGTGTTGAATCAAACACCATCTGAAACCGGTTGTTGATTCCGCTGTTTGTTCCTTGTTGCATAAACATTTGATTGCTGTTGTTGAAACTCAGCTGGTTCTGATTCTGAGCTGCTTTTGCATCAAGAGTCATGGTTTGATTTTCAATCAATGGAGGAGGAGGAGTTTGGTTGCTCTGGACATTTCTATCGTACATGGCCATAAGCTCGGTGATCATCTTCTGCCCATTTTCCGGAACTCCAAAGCCTGATAGGTCGATGGCCTGGACTGGTTGCTGAAGAGCTACAGGCTTCATTTCACCCATATGAAACTTGGTTGCTCCATATGCTAAGTGATTGTTTCTGTATGGACAAACCATTTGGTGGTTGTCCCTTGAACTCCTGTCTTGAAATCCCATATTCATTTTGCTGTGAGGACACTGGCCATTCTCACAAGTGTAACCTGCTGGTCTTTCCATTATCATAACATTCATATCGTTGTTCGGCTTCCTCTTTCTCGAGAACTCCAAGTTTCCCATGGTGGCAGGAACCTCTTCCTTTATGGGAAAATGTTGCATTTTAGCAATCCCAAAGTTTGTAGGAGGATTCATCATCACTATCTCTGGTTTCCGCTCTTCCACATCGAAACTTGGTTGTTCCTTCTCAAAGCCTTCAACATCATACTCACTACAATCATTGATGAGAAGCGACCCGCTTCCTAAAGACAATGCAGAAGATAGAGGAGGACATGACTCGGGATAAAGCTCCCGAGCCACAACCTCTTCTTGGTTAATAATAGCAAGCCAAGTAGCACTCTCTTTCGCCGTCATCTTATCCTGCAAGCATTTCGATTGCCTCACAAGCTTACGGATTTTAGCAATATCAGGCGACATATGCTTGATCACCGCAGTCAAAACACCAACTTTCCACGCTTTCTTTAAATCATGAGGCTTCTTATAAGGAGGAGGACCTTGCTCGTTTGGCAAACCGAGCTGAGGCCACCAATCTTCTTTACCATTAGGCCACCAAGGTGGAGAAACTCCTTTCTCCAAAGGAAACCGCCTCTGTGGAGGATCACAATGTTGCATCAACGCAGATAAAAGCGATCCAAGAGTCGTGTCCTGAAGCTCCTGAAGAGTATGCGGTGTTGGTCCAACCAAACTGTTACAATCATTACTCCCTCCAGAGATATTGTTCTCTGCTTGGTACTTAGCAATAGCAGCTGGACCATTACGATCAAACCTAACCTTATCTTTCCACCACTCCCTCAAATTATCAGAAGCACCAGTCACAGGCTTACCCTTCTCAGGGATGATACCATAAACAAAGCCTTGAGCTTTACAAACTTCCATCATCTTCAACATATACTTCAAGATCCCATCTTGTGCTCTAGACATTTTCTTCCTCCTAGCTTGCTCTTGTGACTGCCTCTGCTTCGAACCATCAACACCTTCCTTACTACACTTGCTCTGCTGCTCCTTGAGACGCTTCAAACGCATCTTGTCTCTCCACATCCTCTTCTCAAGCTCATCCACATCCATCTCATCATCAGTATAGTCAACATCTTCAACCACTGGTTCTTGTTCAGCTTGTGGTAATGGACAAACATCAATAGATGTTGAGGAAGGGAAAAAATCCATGTTCCCATACATTCCCATCTCATTAAACATCATCATGTCTCAAAGACCAGACCCAATCCACTTCTTTAACCTGAAAAAAACAAAAAAGATTCATATTCAATCACCACAAAACAAACACATCAATCGTATCATAAGAGTCTAAAGAAAACAAATAAAAATCAAAACTTTATGATAGAAACATCAAACCAAACACAAGAGAGTACAAGGTAAGGTTCTAATCTAAATACCCAGATCGTCAAAAAATGAAAACTAAAGACCAATCAAAGAGCAAGATTATTACAAAGCCATCATCATCAAGAACATAAAAAAAACAGAAACAAGAAGAGAAGGAAAGAGACAAAAGAGTGTTGTTACCTGAAAGAGTTTGCAGATAAAAGAACACCCCAAAAGTAGTATCTCTCTCTTGTTTCCAACAAAGTTATAATATAAAGATAAGGGAAGTCTTAAGTTCAAAAGATGAAGAAGAAGAAGAAGAGTCAATTAAAGATCACATGGGGGAGAAGAAAGGGACATTAATTACTGTATGTGTGTTTTTCTGGGTTTTGTATTGTAGAGAGTTCTTAGATGAAAGAGAGAGAGATCAAGATGCTTTAATGGTGATGATGATGATGGGGCGATTTAAAGATTTTTTTATATATAAAAGTCGCACCGTTTCATTTTTTTTTGTTTCTCTGAAAATATAAATAAAAAGAAAAAAGAGCATTGATTGAGACATTTAGGATCAAAGTGGTTTCATAAGTCGGTCCGAAGCACACAACACAAGACGCGGTTGGTGGGTTCGTGCAGTGTTTTGGAAACCAAAACCAGACCAGACCGATCTTGGAATTGCCAAAGAGATACATTTATAAGTTGAACCGTTAGATCTTATTTTAAAAACTAACAGCTAAAAAACTGTTAAAATTGATGGCGTGGATCAACAAGAAAACACGGTTACATTTTGATAAACTAAATTCTTTGAGTTTACAATCCAAAGCTTTTTTATTTCAAATTTTTGGATTTTTTTTTTTTTTTTTTTTGTAGAGAATCAAAAAAAGAACTTTTTAATATTAAATATTCATTATTTAGTTAGGTATAACACACTATAATGTTGGAAGTTATAAACATAACATTTGGACTATTTTCTTCGGAAAAACTATAAGATAGAAGCCAATAACGAGAAAATTGTTTAGATACGTAACATAATGCGGAAGAATATGGATTTTGTGTGCCATATAGGCATGACCACAGTTACGGTTATCACGGTTACGGTTTATTAATTATCGGTTACGGTTATAATATTTTTTTTTTAACCATAATCTTAATCTTTATATATACGGTTAAAACAGTTTTGGTTACGATGTCCGGTTATGGTTAAATATGGTTACGGTTATTTGATGATTATGATATAGATGATATTATAAACAAAATTTTATATTTTCTTATCATATCAAATCATGTTTATTTAAGATATGAAATATATTATATGATTTAAATATTTATAGTAAATTAGTTAAAATGATTTTTGTTTAATCAAACACAACTACAATTAAATAAATTAATGGTTATGAACCTAAAAATATTTAAAGTAAATTATTTTTGATTTGAATAATGAAAATGAGTAATGGAGGGGATTAGAGTTACTAGTTGACACATTAAAGTGATTAAACCATTTAAAACATTATTTTAATGAAATAATTTTTATTAAAGGTTTAACCGCACGGTTAATTATATGGTTAATCGTATGGCTAATTATATGGTTAACTAATGGTTTTATACGGTTACGGTTAAAAAAAATTATAACCATGACTAATTTATTTTTACGGTTAGCAGTTATAATTTTTAACCGTTTTATACGGTTACAGTTGAAAAACGGTCCACTTACAATTAGAAATACGGTTAAGGTTAGATTTTGGTCATGTCCAGTGCCAAGTAATCCGCTTTTATATTTGCATTTTATGAAATAAGAGACAAAAAAAAAAAAATATTTCCTCTATGATGTTGATGTTGATGTTATCCAAGTAACACTTAAACTATTAATTAAGTCCAACAGAAGAATAAACATTAAAAAAGAACTGAACCAAATTGTACAAGTAGATGTTTACAAATGTTTGGGCTACTAATAGAGCCCATGTCCATAACAATAATTTTGTAAACCTTAGAACTACTTTTTTTTTTTTTTGTCTTTAAATATGTAAATATCATTAAGATGAAGTTAAAGGTTTTACAAATAAACGCAAAGCCTAAACCAAAGCAGCCATGGAAAAAGAAAAGAAAAAAAAAAAAAAAAACTTGGCTACGATAGATAAAAGGAAAAGAAGAAGATTATCTAATCCAAAGCAGTTTGTTCATCTTTTTCGTCTTTGTTCTAAAAATCATATATATAAAAGTAAGGTTTCACTCTCTCTTTACTGGTATTTAATTTTAAAAATATAATATTTATTTTTAATTAAACAGAAAAACACATTTAATCAGGGGGAATTTCAAAAATACCCATTTTCCAATACCACTTTTTAAAAATACCCCTCTTTCTAATTTTATCAAAAAGTCACAATAAAATTTGAAAGTTATCAAAAACATATGTATAAACTTATATTTATAGACACAAAATATCTTTACACGTGTGTAAATTTATATATATATATTTCATAAGTACCGTATAAATACTTTTTAAAAATCATATAAAAAGCTTATAAAAACTGTGTAAAACTTTTAAAAACCTTATAAAAATCATATAAATGCCGTTTAGAACCTTTTAAAACCTTCTAAATATTTGGATTTAGTCTCCCAGTAGTAATGATGATCTTGATGTACCTTATCAACCATATAAAAGTTATAATTTTTCATATTTGAAAAGGGGTATTTTTGAAAATGAATAGAAAAGAGGGGTATTTTTAAATAGGGGTACACCAAAAGGGATATTTCTCAAAAATTCTCTTTAGTCATATACATTAATTCATACTTTAAATTCACACTTTACTACTAAAGTATAACTGAAAATTATATAAAATTTTAAAGACTATTGGTTTTCTTTATTGAATTTTAATTAAACACACTATAAAATTATAATTATGACTCCTCTAATTTAATTATTTTGAAAATGTAACTTTCATCACTTCTTATCCTATAAATAACCATTCTCACATCCTCCTCCACCATATCTCATATCTTCATTATTTTCTTTGTTTTTTAAAAAGTTCTTGCATGGGATGAAAACTCAATTAAGATGTCATTGTAAGAGTTTGATTAACTATTTGGTTTAAACTTTTGTTTTCAATTTTATTTCTTCTTTGTTTTTAGAGAATTTTTGAGAAATACCCCTTTTGGTGTACCCCTTTTTAAAAATACCCCTCTTTTCTATCCATTTTCAAAAATATCCCTTTTCAAATATGAAAAATTATAAACTTTTATATGGTTAATAAGGTACATCGAGATCCTTATTACTACTGGGAGACTAAATCCAAATATTTATAAGGTTTAAAAGATTATAAACGGCATTTATAATGTTTTTATAAGGTTTTTAAAAGATTTACACAGTTTTTATAAGGTTTTTAAATAATTTTTAAAAGTTATTTATACGGTATTTATGATATGATATATATATATATATATATATAATTTTACACACATATAAAGATAATTTTTGTCTGTAAATATAAGTTCACACATATGTTTTTGATAAATTTCAAATTTGATAGTGACTTTTTGATAAAATTAGAAAGATGGGTATTTTTAAAAACTGGTATTGGAACATAGGTATTTTTTAAATTCCCCCTTGTTTTTTATGTAATTCTTCATTTCTTCATTGTTTTTTTTAAATGTATAATACATATGAATAATAATATTTTTGGCTGTAAGAAAATTATTTTTTTGATGAGATTCAAAAATATTGATTTCCGACCATTGCACAATAATAAAATCAAGCTAAAGAAACCATTTTCATTCTTTAACTTTAGATGTTTGTTTCTTTCTCACTTATTCATGAATATTTATTTTAATTTCAAAAGTCTGTAATTTTTTACAAAATAAATTTTTGTTATATAATTATGAAATCAATTTTCATAACTTTCTCTTACTTCCAAAAGTTTGTAATACATTTTTTTAAAATTTAGTTTGTGATTCATCATTTAATAATAAACTAGATTTGGACCCGCGCTACAGCGCGGGGGAATGTTTTCGAGTTTATTTTATTTTTAACGTGTTTTATCATATGTGTAATTTTGTGTATTCATCATTTGTGTTTGTAGGGTCTACATAATATTTTTTTGGAAAAAGTGTCTATTCGAAAATGAATAAATTATTTAAATAAAAAAATAAAATAACGTGTATACAAAAATTACATACTTACAATGTTTGTTATGGCGAACCAACCCGCAAAGACCCGTCTATTTTAAAAAGAATCATGAAAAATGACTAATAATGAAAAAATAGAAGCATAAT